>NC_086318.1:325842711-326142711 GCF_036172605.1 Pelobates fuscus | reverse complement strand
TCACCGCTGTGTTCCGAGTGACAGCGATTATGTCCCTGGGAGCGTCCACTGGGGCCGTCGCGGCCTTTCGGATCCGGAACGCCATAGCTATAGGCGGCAGCCCTCCCTCTCCCCTCACCTCCAGTTTGTTAGCGAACTCCAGCACTGCTTCGGGCCCTACTGTTTCAGGCACCCCGCGGATGCGTATGTTCTTCTTTCGGTGCCTAGCCTCCATGGCCGTGACGGTGCGGGTGAGTCGCTGGAGCTGCTGGGAGAGGTCCTCTACATTAGCCTGGGTCTCTGCCAGGGTGTCACTGCGTTCCACTTCTCGGGTCTCTACCGCTCCGATGCGAGCCCTGATGCCGCCCAGTTCTCCGCGGACCTCATCCAGGTCCTTCTTCCAGACTCCTCGGAGCTCGAGCAGGAGCCTTTTGATATCCCCTTTGGTAGAGGGTGATGTATCTGAATCAGAGTCATCTTTTCTGTATATCCCACTAGGGGCTTGTGTTGCTTCTGGTGCCTCCTCGTCCGGGGAAATCTCTGATTCACTGGAGCCTCGAGGCCTGCCAGGCGCCATCTTGGCTGGCTGTTGCGGCCTATTGAACGACCACCTAATGTCTGGCATTTTGGAAGCCTCAGAGGCCAGCAATTTTCTATGTTTGCGCCCCATCTCTCCTTTGGGGGGTTCAGGGTCGCCAAGAGCCCGGTTGTGGCGTTATTCTGCAGGCTTTTCGTGGCCTTTGGAGGTATTTTTTAGCTGATTTTCCAGGAGCTCTCTGTACACACGTCTGCTTAGCTGCTCAGCTGGCCACGCCCCTCGTCCAGTCTTTTTTAGTAGCCACTTAGTCACAAACACTGGCCAAAATTGCAGTTTTTTGCATTTTTCACACACAAACAAATACTAACGCTAACTTTGGCCAGTGTTTGTGACCAAATGGCTACTAAAAAAGACTGGACATCCCTTATTTGCAATACCTTGGGTCGTCTACTATTGCAAATGGCATGCCATTATGGGTGTAAATTTATTTCCTGGGCTACTATACAGTCTCAAAGGCAACGTAACCAATCTGTCGAATTTCAATTTCAAATGTAACACGCTATATTTGACCCTGTAACTTCCCAAAACACCATAAAACCTGTACATAGGGGGTACTGTTTTACACGTATGACTTTGCTGAATACAAATATGTGTATTTTATTGCAGTAAAAGCAAACAGTATTATGACATTGACAGTTAAAATGTCATGTAGAACGAAAAAAATAAAAAAAAATCTTATTTTCTCCCATTTTTTTCATATTAAATTATGTTTCATAGCTAAATATTTGATATTAAATGAAAGCCCCGTTTCCCCTGAATAAAATTATATATAATAAGGGGGGGTGCATTTAATATGAAAGAGGTGAATTACGGTTGGACAGACATAAAGCGCAAATGCCAGGTTTTGTTTACGTTTTGTTTCGTTCACAACTTGTACATTTGGCTGCGGTGTTAAGGGGTTAAATGTAGCAAACTGAAGATATCTAAATACAAAAGTAAATAAACTCTATAATTAGAACAAAGAGTATATCAAGTGCACAAAAAATATATGTGCAAACATCTACCAGAATACGTTTGTAACATTGCAGGAGAAAAGCCTGCAGTCTAAATAGCCAGCAATATAAATGTTAAACGAACTGCCTAAACAGCTGTAGGAGATTTTGGGGAAGGAGTCCCTAATATCATGCTGGTAATAGACTAGTATCTAATCCCACCATAAATAAATGATAGGACAGTCTGAAAACAAAGTAGAATCCTAAATTAAAATCATCATCCGCTTCAGTAAAATACTCAACGCGCGTTTCGGCAAAACAAGTCGCCTTTATCAAGAGCAATTTGCGGACTGAAGGGAGCCTCTTTTTAAATGTGTTTAGAGCTCCGCCCATAAGTATGACGTCATCATTATTGTCCAATCAGGAAATAGAGGGCGAATGTAGTTTGTGTAGTGAGTGCATAGTGTGTATAGTGAATGTAGTATGTTTGTAATGAGTGCAGAGTGTGTATAATGAATGTAGTGTGTTTGTAGTAAGTGCCGATTGTGTATAATGAATGCAGTGTGTGTACTGAGTGCAGTGTGTATAATGAATGTAGTATGTTTGTAGTGAGTGCAGAGTGTGTATAGTGAATGTAGTGTGTTTTTAGTGAGTGCAGAGTGTGTATAATGAATGCAGAGTGTGTATAGTGAATGTAGTCTGTGTAGTGAGTGCAGAGTGTGTATAGTTAATAAAATGTGTAAGGCAGCTAGTCACCACTAGGGTCCTACGACAGACGTCAATGGTCCAGTCGTGACCTGCTGTCTATAGTACCAAATAGGGACTCCAGGGGTCTCAACGGGCTTAACCCCAGAAGTTACTTAAGAAAAAAATGAATGAACACACAATATGCTTGTCACAATGTCTAAGACAAATGTGGCCCGCTGTGTTTCCTGGAAAGATAGAGTAGCCCAGTGATAGTGAAATATTAGATATTAATACACAAAAAGCCTCTTTAGAATAAGTGAAATGTCGAGTCTATCGCCATTTGGTCATAATAGAGATAGAATAGTAGTTTAAAAAAAATAAAATAAAAATAGAAAATTCAATATTGCTCCAATATGCATAAAAGTATATAAATAGTTAGGTATATAGGATTATTATGTTGAATGTCTCTGGTGCGAGCTTTATTGCTTTATCTTTAGACATCGAGATACTACCTATTATATAGTCTATTTTAATATACACAAAAGAAATATAGTGGTAATAATATCTAAACCTATCTAGGTTCTTAACATATCATAGAGTATATAGAGACACTCTATCCGGTAAAGGCTGGCTAGTAAAGAAATATATCGGTAATAAATTGCAAAAAGTGATAACAATGCATTGGGAAAGCATATTGTGTGTTCATTCATTTTTTATGTGTATAGTAAATGTAGTATGTTTGTAATGATTTCAGAGTGTGTATAGTGAATGTAGTGTGTTTGTAGTGAGCGCAGAGTGTATATAATGAATTCAGTGTGTGTAATGAATGTTGTGTGTTTGTAGTGAATGCAGAGTGTGCATAGTGAATGTAGTGTGTGTGTAGTGAGTGCAGTGTGTGCATAGTGAATGTAGTGTGTTTGTAATGAGTGCAAAGTGTGTATAATGAATGCAGTGTGTGTGTGCTGGATGAAGTGTGTGTGTGTGCTGGATGATGTGTGTGTGATGATGTGTGTGTGATGATGTGTGTGTGCTGGACAATGTGTGTGTGTGTGTGTGTGCTGAATGATGTATGTGTGCTGGATGATGTGTGTGTGTGTGTGCTGGATGATTTGTGTGTGTGTGTGTGTGTGTGCTGGATGATGTGTGTGTGTGTGCTGGATGATGTGTGTGTGCTGGATGATGTGTGTGTGTGTGTGGTGGATGATGTGTGTGTGCTGGATGATGTGTGTGTGCTGGATGATGTGTGTGTGTGTGTGTGTGTGTGAGGGGGAAGCATTTTTTTTTTAAATTTGTGTATGTATATTTTTTTGTTTTATTCCCCCCTCCCTGCTTCTTACCTTGTCAGGGAGAGGGAGATCGCGTGGTGGTCCGGTGGAGGGAGCCAGCCGCTGCACACAGGGGCCCAGCACACTCTGTGTTCCCTCTCCAGCTCTACCTCTTGCGGGACTCGCCTGCATGCTGTGCAGAGCGTTGTCATGGTAATCCGTGGCAACACTCTAAAAGCCGCAGGTCTTGCGAATGTGAGCTGCAACTGGAGAGGGAAAACAGAGTGCTGGCCCCCGTGTACAGGTAGCAAGGCAGGTCCTGCAGGATCACTAGCGGGAACGGCATTCCTGCTTTGGAAAAAGTGCAGGAACGCCATTCCCATGCATTTCTGCAGGACTCGAGCCCTGCCTTATTCCCACTGGCGTTGCTAGCAACATCTGCAGAAAGTGATGACAGTTAACAGTGGTAGCTACGCTTTTTGTTACGTTTTGTCAGGATAGGATTTTACTCCAAAATATGCAAAAAGCCCAGATGGTGACAGTTGATTTGACTGGTTAACTATTGACTATCCACTACAGTCCCTATCCCCAGGCACCAACTACAGCTCCTACTCTGCATCCACTACAGCCTCTATTCCCCCCAACACCCTTTACAAACCCTATCCCCTGTCATCCTCTGCAGCCCCCTCGCCCCTGCACTCTCTCCAGCCCATTCCTCCCGACACCCTCTGCAGTCCCTACCCCTTTGCACTCACAAGCATAAAGGGACACTATAGTTATAGTGTATAGCCTGCCCCTACAGGGTTTTTGCTGTAAACACTGCCTTTTCAGAGAATTTTCTGCCTAGGAACAACTAGGTGCTTACTGTGTCAGTGTTGCAAAATGTGCAGCACTGACATTCAGCATCTCCATGCTCTGCATGGAGATGCTGAATGCTCTTCATAGAGAAGCACTGATTCAATGATGATGATTGGCGCAGCGTAGCGTTTTGCCGCGTGTGCACAATCCCCTTCCAGTGCTTTCCTATGGTAAAGCATTGAATTGGCTGAGAACATCTAAATTGATGAACTCCGCCAAGGAGGCAGAGCAGGGGCAGTGCAGCAACGAGGTTGGACGGTGCTGGAATAAAGGTGAGTAAATGGTGGGTTAATGGTTAATGGTTGCCTATAAACCCACGGTGTCAGGAATACACGTTTGTGTTTCCTTAAGGTGGCTCGTAACATTAAACACTTAGTTTGTCATTTAAGACGCAAAATTTGGAGGCCTGTATACCTCATACAAACTGTTACATTACTGTTGTCCCCTGTTATAAAAGATTTATTCGGTCCCATACTTTTGGTGCTTTGGACACTGTTCTGACGGATTTACAGTCCTCGTATGGTCCAGCCCGAACCCGCTATGTACGCCTAGAGGTGGCCGCCATTTCGGGACTGTTGCACGTGGTCGCGGCCATCTTACCTACAATCAGCGGTGGTCGCCCAGAATCATCTGGAACCAAAAACGGAGACCCACCTAGGCGAACACCGCTGAGACCTCCAGGATCACAGAACTCAGTGTTGGACATACCGAACTATTCACCGTTCAGTAAAGCACTTGCCCTGCACCTGGGGATTACAGCGACCCCAGGAAGGACTACGGAAGACAAAGGGTTGTGGGGTTTTTACCGTCCGAACGAAGACCGACCGCAAGGCCTAAACGTATGGAACTATTTTCGGCTGAAAAGTCCGTGCGGTCGGTCTAAACTTTAGAAGCCCCTAACTCCCGAACCGCTCATTCGATCCGACCAGTTTTTGGATATGTTGGCCTCCAGAACAAGATCTATCTAGCGATGCAGGGTGTATGGGTGTACCCCCTGGTTTTGGGGTACATCCAGAATATGGACAAAAGTATGTGTAATATAATTGTGTTACTTGGTTATCTGAGGGGAGGGGACATGTGGGTTGAACCCAATATATGATTGGGTATTTTATGCCTCCCCTTGGGAGTGTCCTCTTTGTATGTATTGCCAATAAAAAGCGGGCTGGGCATCCCAGTCCTCAGTTCTCATTTTGACCCTCAATTCGCAGCCTCGACTCGTTTTGTGGGGGGAAAGAATATCCTAGCTGCACCATAGCTAGGGGGAGATTCTACACTTACAGGTCTCTACCGAGTATCGCTCCATTCTACTCTTCAAGCCGGGAACCAGGACATCCAAGCGATCAACCCTCCTGCTAGACAGGGGGCAATCGTAACAATTGGTGGCAGCGGTGGGATCATCCTGGAATTCCTAGAAGAGGTACAGAACGGATGGAGAGGAACTACGACAAATTGAAACGCACCACGTTAAAGGACTTACTGGAGAGCCGAGGGGGACACGCGAACAGCCGCCCAAGGAGAGAGCTAATCGCGGAACTAACAGAAATGGACCAGAGCCTTACCATGGCCGAAGCCACTGCCACTTGCACCGATGAGAAAACCCGGTTAGTCCGGGAGAGGCTGCCCCTGTATGGGCCAAACCCCTCCCTGGAACTCATACGGCAATTAATGGCCGAGGCTGAGGCAGATGTCGAAAAGGCCAGAGCCCACGAACACAAAATGAAACTCGCCGGCCGAACCCCCCCGGAGACAACGGAAATCCCAAAGATTCCTTTTGCAGCATTTAAGCCGTTTGTGGAGAGTGAAATGGGGGTTGACGAGTTCTTGGCCGATTTTGAACGGCAATGTGCACTGCACCAAATCCCCACAACAGCTTGGCCAAAGATACTAGCCGGGAAACTGGCGGGTCGAGCTATGGAAGCTTTTCGGACTCTCAGCCCCGAGGAAGCGGAGCAATATCAGACGGTAAAAGACACCCTACTTAAGAGATATGCCGTAACCCCCGACACTTATCGCAGACAATTCCGCAACACCAGTAAGAAAGTAAATGACACCCATGCTGAATGGGCTCACCGCATGCGGAGGGCGGCTACCCACTGGATGAATGGGTGCCGTGCCGTTACCGCAACCGAAGTGTTGGAACTGTTTTTATTAGAGCATTTTTATGACGGGTTGGCCCCAAAGGACAGAGAGTGGGTAAAGGATCGGCGTCCGAGCGATCTCAATGCGGCAGCCCGACTAGCTGACGAACATCGGGACGCTCAAGTTCACGAATACTCCCACTCTCGAATAGCCACCCGGCCCGAACTCCGAGAAAACCCTAGACCAAACCCCCGACCCGAGTTTCGTACCCCAGTGCCGGCCGGACCTACTCGATATGCCGGGCCACCCAGCCAGTACCCCCAAGAGCGTACCCGCCCCACTTGCCACAAATGCAAGCAGCCGGGGCACTTCATTTCCAACTGCCCCCTAAACAACAACCTCCCGGGTAACAACCGCCCCGCCCGTGCTTTTTGTGTAGACCAAGCAAATACTATGGAAGAGTATCTGGGACCATTACATGAAGCTAACCCTGTGTATGCCGCAACCGACAACCGACAGCACCATCGACAGGAGGTACTGTTGGAAGGCCGCCCGGCACAAGGATTGAGAGACACCGGGGCCACCATCACCCTAGTCCAGGGGAAGCTCGTACCACCACATAAACGCTCCACAGACACGGTGGCAGTCCGAGTGGCTGGAGGGGACATATACAAATTACCCACAGCAAAAGTACATCTTGATTGGGGTGCGGGAAAAGGACTTGTGAGGGTGGGGATCATGGACAGTTTACCCGCTGAGGTCTTACTGGGCAACGACCTGGGCCCTATGACTTCGGCATTTGCCCCCTCCTATAACTCAGAGGCATATCCGGTTACCACCCGGTCCCAGGCAGGACGGGCTCGAGAGGCTTCACCGGTGCGGGAGACTCAGGTAAGACCGATCCCGACTGTACCTACCTTCCCCGACCCATTACCCTGGGATACCCCTACCGCCTTCGAGACTGAGACTAAAACTGACCCCACTCTCCAGAAATACAGAGAGCGGGCCGACACTGGGACGGGAGGATCCGACCAAGAGATATTTGTATGGGAACAGGGGAGACTGTACCGACAGACGGAAAAGAAAGGGAACCGTAGGAGGCAGTTAGTAATCCCTCACAAATATCGACGAGATATCCTCCGGATAGGCCACGACATTCCCCTAGCCGGACATTTGGCCGTAACCCGGACCCTTAAACGTATCACCCATACCTTCTTTTGGCCAGGGGTACATACCGATGTGCGTACATACTGTAATACGTGCGAAGTGTGCCAGAGGGTCGGCAAAAGAGGAGACCACCCCAAGGTA
The DNA here is from genome assembly GCF_036172605.1 of Pelobates fuscus. Classification (NCBI taxonomy): domain Eukaryota; kingdom Metazoa; phylum Chordata; class Amphibia; order Anura; family Pelobatidae; genus Pelobates; species Pelobates fuscus. The sequence continues at coordinate 326,135,005 of NC_086318.1, read as the reverse complement.
CACCTCATAAACATGCCCCTCATCGAAGAACCGTTCAGTAGAGTGGCCATTGACCTGATAGGACCCCTCGCCACTCCCAGCCCCTCCGGGAAACGGTATATCCTCACTATTGTGGATTACGCTACCCGCTACCCGGAGGCGGTGGCACTATCTAATATCCAAGCAGACACGGTAGCCAATGCGCTGGTCCAAGTCTTCTCTCGTGTAGGATTTCCCCGAGAAATCCTGTCCGACCGGGGCACCCAGTTCACGGCGGAACTAACGCAACAACTATGGCAGGTCTGTAAAATAAAATCCCTACTCAGTTCCCCATATCACCCCCAAACCAACGGACTATGCGAAAGGTTTAACGGGACCCTTAAGCAAATGTTAAAGACGTTTACCCAGGAATATAGGGACTGGGAACGTTTCTTGCCACACCTCCTATTCGCTTATCGGGAGGTGCCGCAGGAAACTACCGGATTCTCCCCGTTCGAACTGCTGTATGGGCGCAAGGTCCGGGGCCCCCTAGACCTGATCCGAGAGCATTGGGAGGGGGAGACGGAGAACACCGGAGTCCCCATCATACCATATGTCCTAGAGCTTAGAGACCGCATGGAGCAGCTAGCCAGGTCGGTCCGGGCTAACCTCCAGGCGGCCCAAAGGCGACAGAAAGTCTGGTATGATAGGGGAGCACGGAAAAGGAGCTTTGAGATAGGGCAAAAAGTAATGGTTCTTAAACCCGTTAAAACAGACAAATTACAGGCAGCCTGGCAAGGCCCCTACCAAATAATAGAAAAGAAAGGAGATACCACGTACGTGATTGCCAGCTGCCACGACCCAAGCTTAAAGAAACTGTTCCATATTAACATGTTGAAAGCATATCTCCAACGCCCCGAAGATGTGCTGGCCATATGTAGTCCCGCAGCCGAAGACCCCGATAATTTACCCATTCCCGACTTACTTACCCAGGACCAACCGGCCGATATAGTGGGCCAGGTACAGATAGGCGAGCGGCTTAACCCAGTAGAGAGGGAGCAATTACAGCAATTGCTCCGAGAAAAACAAGCAATGTTCTCCCAAAAGCCAGGGTTCACCAATCTAACCACCCACCAGGTAGATACCCCTGGACAGCAACCCTTGAGACAGGCCCCCTACCGCATCCCCGAGGCGGTCAGAGCGGGTATGAAACAAGAAATCACGGAAATGCTGAACCTAGGAGTCATTGAGTCCTCCGATAGTCCCTGGGCATCCCCGGTAGTACTCGTACCCAAAAAGGACGGTACTACCAGATTCTGTGTGGACTATCGGAAACTTAATGATAAAACCGTGACAGACGCCTACCCCATGCCCAGGGTAGACGAGTTACTGGATCGCATAGCCCAGGGGAACTACCTAACCACCATTGACCTGTGTAAAGGTTACTGGCAGATTCCCCTGGCCAGGGAGGCTATCCCCAAGTCGGCATTCGTCACCCCGTTTGGCCTATATCACTTCAAGGTTATGCCATTCGGGATGAAGAATGCCCCGGCCACGTTCCAGCGCTTGGTGGATAGACTCCTTGATGGCTTCCAGGGTTTCGCCTGTGCGTACCTGGACGACATAGCGATCCATAGCGCGTCCTGGGAGGAACACCTAACCCATGTAGGGATGGTCTTAGATCAGATTCGGGCCGCCGGCTTGACTCTGAAACCAGAGAAGTGCCATTTTGGCATGGCTGAAGTGCAGTATCTGGGGCATAGGGTGGGATGCGGGAAACAACGACCAGAACCTGCCAAGGTAGAGGCAGTTGCCAATTGGCCCACCCCCACCACCAAGACACAAGTACTAGCCTTTTTAGGTACCGCAGGATACTATCGGAAGTTTGTGCCTGACTATAGTGCCATTGCCAAACCCCTGACAGACTTGACAAAGAAAAACCTTCCTCGACAGGTCCTGTGGTCTCCCCACTGTGAAATAGCGTTTCAAACTTTAAAAACTGCTCTTGTGAATGCTCCCGTGTTGGCCGCCCCAGCCCCTAACAAACGTTTTATCGTCCACACAGACGCTTCCATGTTCGGGCTGGGAGCCGTCCTCAGCCAAGTAGGCGAAGACGGAGGGGAACACCCTATTGCCTACATCAGTCGTAAGCTCCTGCCACGCGAAGTTAGCTATGCCGCCGTGGAAAAGGAGTGCTTGGCACTGGTGTGGGCACTAAAGAAACTGACTCCTTATCTGTACGGGCAAGAATTCACTCTGGTAACGGACCACAATCCCTTGGTATGGTTAAACCGGGTCTCTGGAGATAATGGCCGGTTGTTACGATGGAGCTTGGCTCTACAACCCTTCAATTTTACCATCACTTATCGACCCGGGAAACAGAATGGCAATGCCGATGGATTGTCCAGGCAAACCGATATCAGCCCAGCCTAACCCGAAGTCTGGACAGCCTTAGTCTACCCCGAAAAGGGGTCAGACGGTGTCTGCCAGAGTGTTCCACAAGGAGGGAGCACTGTTACATTACTGTTGTCCCCTGTTATAAAAGATTTATTCGGTCCCATACTTTTGGTGCTTTGGACACTGTTCTGACGGATTTACAGTCCTCGTATGGTCCAGCCCGAACCCGCTATGTACGCCTAGAGGTGGCCGCCATTTCGGGACTGTTGCACGTGGTCGCGGCCATCTTACCTACAATCAGCGGTGGTCGCCCAGAATCATCTGGAACCAAAAACGGAGACCCACCTAGGCGAACACCGCTGAGACCTCCAGGATCACAGAACTCAGTGTTGGACATACCGAACTATTCACCGTTCAGTAAAGCACTTGCCCTGCACCTGGGGATTACAGCGACCCCAGGAAGGACTACGGAAGACAAAGGGTTGTGGGGTTTTTACCGTCCGAACGAAGACCGACCGCAAGGCCTAAACGTATGGAACTATTTTCGGCTGAAAAGTCCGTGCGGTCGGTCTAAACTTTAGAAGCCCCTAACTCCCGAACCGCTCATTCGATCCGACCAGTTTTTGGATATGTTGGCCTCCAGAACAAGATCTATCTAGCGATGCAGGGTGTATGGGTGTACCCCCTGGTTTTGGGGTACATCCAGAATATGGACAAAAGTACATTGTACTGCAGATTCCTTTCCTAAATCAACTTTTAGCCTTCATTTTTCGGTCACAAATAATTCTGTGGAAGCAGTGGCACACATGCAGACTCTAAACAGAGATTTTGTTCCTAGTATTTGAAAACTGGAAGGTTTTCAATTATGGCATCTACTCCCAAAATGGTGTGTTTTGTTGACTTGAGAACTAACTAGCATCTTTTTTGACAAAATAGCCCATTAGAAAAGAATATTTGTCTTGGAAATGTCTTTTTTTCATTGCTGTTGTTTTGATCTATAGTTTCCAAGCTGCTTCTGAAGTCACCACAATGTACTATGAATAGAGAACCCCCTATGTGTATAGTGTAACTATGAATAGAGAACCCCCTATGTGTATTGTGTATGTATGCATAAACAATGCTGACAGTTGATCTGAAGCTTTTTTTGCATAAACATTGCAATGGCAATAATCGTAATAGCAGTATACAACATTCCTCTGTTACACTAGAGATATTAATTAAGCAAGGAAATCAAGCTTGCCAGAAGCTAGTAAGATCAGAAACAAGCGGAAACAGAAAATTCTCCACCGTGACATATATATATATATGTGTACTGAAGATCTTAAGCCCTTGAGATTTTTCTCTATCAAAAAACTAATTCAGAATTTGAACAGGTATGGATGGCTTAAAATTACTCCATAATCAGTTGATGAAAATGTAATGTGCAGGTTTGCTTGGAAATACTGTGCTTCCAGGTAAACTACCAAATACATTATGCCCTATGTGCAACCTTCGCAAATACATCACAGTTGCTTTCGTTTTCAGGTTTTTAAGTAGAGATCTTAAGAGTTATTCAAACATAAGCCTGAGAGGCATACACTATTTTCCTAATCAGAAACAAGGCTTGCAACAGACAGGCAAAGCAGAGAAGCATTGCTAGTTACAAAGGAAATCAATACTAACCTTGAAGAACATGACACCAAGATTTATTGCTACATACAACCAACAGGGGTGAACATTTTCTTTGAATACATATCTGCTAGTTGTAAGGTAAAAATGCATAGGAAGCATTTTTATTTTTTAATTTAAAAAAAAAAACATGACATCTACACAAACTCGATTTAAGGATCTTACTTTTTAAGAAAAACAAAGCATATTTGCTCAACGTGAACACTATGAATTACAACACAGAGGTAAATAATATCCGAGATCTTATTGTTTCAATAAAGTTGTAAAAGGTTTATATTTTTCGCTAGAGGTATGGGTTAGTGGTGAACATTAAAGAGCAGGGAAGGTTGTTGAAATTTATCAAAGTTGTATTAGCACAGCAGTAGCCAAGATAGGGTACACATATAAAGATCTAAGAGGAGAGAGGAGAGAGAGGAAGTGAGAAGACATCAGAAGATACTTCCTCTCCTCACCATAAAGTATATGGACGAAAGACAAATGTTACCAGTATCAGTAAGTCCTCATTAGCACCTCGCGATCACATGGCCCAGGGGGGCCGAAGATAAAGGAGGGGTACTCCCTGGGCTCCCAGGTAAGTCCCCACACCGCGATCGCCAGTAAGTAGAATGGACAGCTTGGACGTTCTATGCCGCCCTCCTGTGTTTAGAGCTAGGTCCCTAAGGACGGCATATAACGCCCGCCGTCCTTAAGGGGTTAAGAGATATTGTTAGCAATATTTTCAGTCTAGTGTAAACAAACAGAGATTTTTCACCCATCAAAGCAAGACACAGGCTTTCATAAAACCAGCATATATAATAAAATTTTTGATCAGAATGGTTATATAAGTTAGTTTAATTAGTCATTGGTTTGGTCCCCCGATGCACTAAAAATAGGTATTTTTGTTAGGGAAAGGGGGTATGCAGATCCTGGGACTCCTACTCTGCCTCTCAGCTGGAATTGGGGCCTCTGGAGATTGCCTGGACCTGTCCTGCACATTACAAGCCTGTAATGGAGATACCCTGAAACGCTATAGAACGGTTTGCCAGATTTCAACTGTGCTTTGATTGTGTAAATATTTAGTTGGGTATTTCTCAGTCGAAACCACTGATTAGGGCGCTATTTTGCCAGCATGCGTGCTCCAGAGAGAGCTATCCAGGGACATATAACATGCGTGGGTGCCAGGCTTCACAGGGCCCCATGAATCCCTTTTTGTAAGACCGGGGAAAAACAGCCGCACACTTGGAACCCTACCCCTAACCAATCACTAACTGTTTCAACTGTGCTATGATCGTTTAAATATTTAGTTGGTTATTTCTCAGTCCTGAAACCACTGATTAGGGCGCTATTTTGCCAGCATGGGTGCTCCAGAGAGAGCTATGCAGGGACATATAACATGTGTGGGTGCCAGGATTCACAGGGCCCCATGAATCCCTTTTTTTAAGACCGGGGAAAAACAGCCGCACACCTAGAACCCTACCCCTACCCCAACCACTAACCCTACCTTAACCCTAAACCTAACCCTACCTCTACCCCAACCACTAACTCTACCCTAACCCTACCCCAACCAACCTGTTTTGCCACTTTTCAGAAATCCGAAGCACTTTGGCAATTCGGTTCGGTTTGGCATGCTGAAATTTTGAAATTCGGCAATTTGGTTCGGTTCGGCATTCGGAAATTCGGCACTTCAGACATTCGGAAGCATCCGAATATCCGGATTTCCAAAATTCGTCCGAATTTGCATTCGGAACTAAACGAATTGCACATGTCTAATGACCGCTGCAAAGACCTATAACTACTGCAGAGAGCTATAACAACAACAGCCTGGTCCATGGTGGCAGAGCTGCACAGAGACCCCAGCTGCAGCCGCACCAAGGTCTCTGATTGCAGCTAGGAAGCAAATTTGGTGTAGGTACACAGCTGGAGTACAGGAGCTCTGTTACAAATATGTTGCTTTAAATTCTTGAAAACTGGTCCAGTATCCAGTTACACCCACTTCACTTGTTTAGCATAATTCCGAGCAGGACTGAAACGGTTTTAAAATCAAATATTTAATGCACACTTTATTAGAACTTTAATATAAAAGGGACACTATAGTCACCAGAACAACTTCAACTACAACTACAACTACAATTTGTTCTGGTGAGTAGAATCATTACCTTCGGCCCTTTTTGCTGTAAGCATTGTCTTTTCAGAGAAAATGCAGTGTTTACATTACAGCCTAGTGATAACTTCATTGGCCACTCCTCAGATGGCTGTTAGAAATCCTTTCTGGGTCATGGCCTAAAATGCATCAAAACATTCAGTATCTCCTCCCTCTGTTTGCAGACACTGAACTTTATCATAGAGATTAATTGATTCAATTAATCTCTATGAGGAGATGCTGATTGGCCAGGACTGTGTTTGAATTGTGCTGGTTCTGCCCCTGATCTGTCAGTCTCAGCCAATCCCATGGGGAAGCATTGTGATTGGATCTGGCTACCACTTCTGCTGATGCCAGCAGGCAGAGGGCAGGTCAAAAGGAAACAGGGGCAAGCAAGCAGCTCCAGACATGAATACAAGTAAGATTTTACTATATTTAGGGAGGCATGAGGGGACCAGGATGGCTAGATGGTGGTTTTAACCCTATAGAGTCAGGAATACATGTTTGTGTTCCTGACCCTATAGTCCTCCTTTAATATATTGAATGTCTGATATGTTGTTCACCCATGTTCATAAATTAACCAAGTTACACAATATTTGTTACTGAGAACTGAGAGAATGTTTCAAATGAAAATTGTAAAACAGAGACAACTCAATAAATCCAGTGAACAGGGCACTATTTGATAACTACAATCTACTGTGTGGATATGTATTTCATTTGTGTTTGAAAACCTATACTCTGAAAAGCATTTTTTTTTTTTAAAGTTAAGAAACACAGCTGAGAGAAAAGTTGCAAATAATTTCATAGGTCAAGTTTGCTCTGTTATTGATTTTTTATATACAATGCTTTTCTGAGAAGATTAAACTGTGGCATTTATTCCAAATATACCTTGCAGCCAATGCTGAATATAAGCTTAAATACACCCATATGGCTGTTGTACAACTTTATCGTAAGAGAAAGTTATTGAGGTCTGTTTTTAAAATGGCAAACACAGCACTAAACTTCACCTGGGGTTTTATCTGTTTTTGTTTTAGATTCTCAAACTATGTACTGTGGTATTATTTTATTATATAAATAAATTAAATACTGTGGTATTAATTTATTGTGTATTGTATTAAGGTATTAAGGAAGAGGTGGAACATCCAACCAGTGTAGATGCTTATTGTGACGGACCGCCTGGCACCCTGACCGGGTACCTCCGTTAATCGCTGCTCCCTAGTACTTGCGAGCACCTTAAGCACTGCACTGGAACACCATAACCACCGTTAACCCCACAAACTGCTGCAGCTTAGTTGGGGTTTCGCTGTCCTCCACCCACCCTGGACCCAAGACCAGGATTCAGCTTCCAGTGGGTAGACCTCTCCTAGTCCAGAGAGCGATGCACAAGTATTGTGATCCAAGAGAGTACTGTGATTATAGCAATCCCCAGAGAGTGAATATAGCTTTCCCATCCCCAAACATGAGCCTAGACTTCTTGAAGGGTAAAACGAATCTCAGTTTACTGGTAACCACAACTGGCCTTTTATGACAGTCCCCATGCAAGGGGCACCCTGCCCTGGACCTGAGAGTAGACTACAGTAAAATCCATATACACAATTACATTGGCTCTCAGGTCCAGGACACTCCCATACAAAATCAGATAATCCCTCCTCTGTGCCTAGGAGATAATTGGATCAGGAACTGTACTAATCTACTCCAATTATCTCCAAGCACAGAAAAACATACCTTTTTCCAAACCCTCAAAAATGCTTTAACCCCTTAAGGACCAAACTTCTGGAATAAAAGGGAATCATGACATGTCACACATGTCATGTGTCCTTAAGGGGTTAAAACACACAAAAACCCCTTAAGTTACTTTACCTGATAGCCCTGATCTGGGTGTTCAACATATCTAAAAATCACCCATATCAGTTCTGGGGTTCAGAAATTTCCTGGAAGTCTTATTTTTGACTGACCGTGCACACGGTCCTATGCCCAAAACAGTTCCAAAGAATCAGGGCTAACGGTCAGTCTCTTTGTCTGGAGTACAAAAGTACATAACTCACATGAACAGAGCCTTTTCAAGAGCATTGGGCAAGGTATATCGCAGGACCCAGAGTCCTGAGGCAAGAGGCTGGCCAGCAGGAACCTCCAAGAACTCGTGACGAGGTTCAGTTCGTCACACTTATTTTGTGGCTCCCACAGATCTGGCTGATAAAGAGATTCAACCTTGCCAATTTTCACACATTGTACCAGGAGTGGTCCATAACTCACCTTCGAGTGTGCTCTCATGCACGTTAATGCCATTTTTCCTATCACCAAAGTAGAAACGTCCATGACTCAGGACCGCATCCTATTACACACTGCTACTATTGGCCTGTGAGATCCTCACAGATGGATGTTGACACCGCAAGGTGACTAAGTGGCTACTAAAAAAAGACTGGACATACCTAATTTGCAATACCTTGGGTTTTCTACTATTGCAAATGGTATGCCATCATGGGGGTAATTTTCATTCCTGGACTACCATACGGTCTCAAAGGCAGCGTAACCAATCTGGCGAATTTCAATGTGAAAAAACTGAAACGCAAGCTTTATATTTGACTCTGTAACTTTTGAAAACACCATAAAACCTGCACATGAGGGGTACTGTTATACTTGGGAGACTTCGCTGAACACAAATATTAGTGTTTCAACAGTAAAACGTATCACAACAATTATAGCAGCACATCAGGGAAGGGAGGGAAGACAGCACTAAGGAATACTGGTGGGGGGGAGAGACAGCACTAAGGGACACTAGGGGGGAGAGACAGCACTAAGGGACACAGGGAGGAGACAGCACTAATGGACATGGGGAGACAGCACTAAGGGACACTGTGGGGGGCAGCCCCAAGGGACAGTGGGGGGGGGGAGAGACAGCACCAAGGGGCACTGGGGGGGAGACAGCACTAAGGGACACTGGGGGGGGGGGAGAGAGAGCACTATGGAACACTGTGGGGGCAGGGACAGCACTAAGGGAAAGATGGGGGGTGAGGCGAGACCACTAAGGGAAAGCTTTGGGGGGAGAGAGACCACTGAAGGAAAGATGAGGGGAGGAGGGGGCAGGAGAGACCACTAAGGGAAAGATGGGGGAGAGGGAGGAGAGACCACCGAGGAAAAGATGGGGTGAGGGGGAGACCACTAAGGGAATGAGGGAGGATAGAGATAACTAAGGTCAAGATGGGGGGAGAAACCACTAAGGGAAAGATGGGGAGGGGGAGGAGGAGAGACCACTAAGGGAAAAATGGGGGGGGGGGGCGAGACCACTAAGGGAAAGATGGGTGGGAAAGACCACTAAGGGAAAGATAGGGGGGGAGACCAATAAGGGAAAGGTGGGGAGGGGGAAGACTATAAGGGACAGAGGGGAGAGGAAATCACTAAGGGACAGGAGGGCAGTGGAGACCAGTAAGGGACAGTGGCGGGTGAGATCACTAAGGAGCAGGGGACATCACTAAGGGATAGGAGAGCATTAAGGGAAAGGAGGGGATGGGAGAGCACTAAGGGGCAGGAGGGGAGAGCACTAAGGGACAGGAGGGGAGAACACTAAGGGACAGGAGGGAAGGGCAGACCTCTAAGGGACAGGGGGAGAAGTGGAGATGAGACCACTAAGGGACAGGGGAAGTGGTAGAGATCATTAAAGGACGGAGGGAGTGTAAGACACACAGAGAGGCTGAGGAAGGGGTGAAAGTGAAGCACAGAAGGTCTGGTAGGGGAGACAGAGACACACAGAGAGGCTCAAGAGAGAGACACACAGAGTCACTTGTGAGGGAGACACACAGAGGGGCCTGGGGGGAAAAGAGACACACCAAGGAGCTGGGAAGAGTAAGACACAAAGGGACTTGGGGGAGTAAGACACGCAAAGGGGTTTGGAGGATGTAGGAGACATACAAAAAGGGGGGAAATAAGAGACACACATGGGGCTTGTGAGAGGTACAGTAATGGGGGGTGTAAGACTCAAAACTCTATAGCCTGTCCCTGCAGGCTTTTTAATGTAAACACACTGCCTTTTCAGAGAAAAGACACTGTGTGCAGCACTGGCATTGGCTCATATGGCAGATCATATGTGTAGGGTATTGTGATGTCACATGGTAGGCAGACCATATGGGGGGGCAGCAAATATTTGTTTGCCTGAGCGGCAAAAATCCTTGCACCAGCCCTGTATTTAACCCCAACTGATGCAACAAGTAGCTTCTCATTTCTTAAACAACCATGTCGAAAGACATCCAGTGTTCGCTGAAAAGATGTTAGTCTGTTTGAGAAGGGTCAAAACATTGGCATGCATCAAGCAAAACATCTAAGAAGATTGCAGAAACTACTAAAATTGGGTTAAGAACTGTCCAACGCATTATAAAAAATGGAAGGATAGTGGGGAACCATCGTCTTCGAGGAAGAAATGTGGTCGGAAAAAAATCCTGATTGATCGTGATCAGCGATTGTAGAAAAACAACAGTAGAACTCAGGGCTATGTTTAATAGTGGAAGTAAGAGCATTTCCACATGCAAAGGGAACTCAAGGGATTGGGACTGAACAGCTGTGTAGCCTTAAGAAAACCACTAATCAGTGAGGCTAATCGGAAAAAATTACTTTAATTTGCTAGAGAGCATAAAAATTGGACTCTGGAGTAATGGAAGAAGGTCATGTTGTCTGAGTGCAGATTTACCCTGTTCGAGAGTGATGACAGAAGAGAGGCAGATTACCCATCATGCCTAGTGCCTACTGTATAAGACTTTGGGGGCAGTGCTATGATCTGGGGTTGCTGCAGTTGGTCAGGTTTAGGTTCAGCAACATTATGTGCCCAAAGAATGAGTCAACTGACTACCTGAATATACTGAATGGCCAGGTTATTCCATCAATGGATTTTTTTCTTCCCTGATGGCATGGGCATTCGAAGATGACAATGCCAGGGTTCAAATTGTAAAAAAAGTGGTTCAGGGAGCATGAGACATAATTTTCACCCATGGATTGGCCACCACAGACCTTAACCCCATTGAGAATCTTTGGGATGTGCTAGAGAAGCTTTGCGCAGTGGTACAACTCTCCCATCATCAATACAAGATCTTGGTGAAAAATGTATGCAACACTGGATGGAAATAAATCTGGTGACATTGCAGAAGCTTATCGAAACAATGCCACAGTGAATGCCTACTGTATTCAAAGCAAAAGGCGGTCCAACAAAATATTAGAGTGTGTGACCTTTTTTTTGGTGGCAACTTTTTGGGGGGCCAGGCACTGTATGATCACAATCATTCAATAAAAGAAATGTTTTTGCATGATCAGTCATATTTCCAAAATTAATGTCAACATTTTACAATTTCTGCCAGGGTATGCAAACGTTTGAGCACAACTGTACATAATGCAATATTAAATAGGAATAAAATATTAAAACAAATAAACACATTTAGTATTAGTTTTACATTTAATAGTGCAATTATTAAAAAATAACTCAATATAGATTCCCTAATTAGTCCTGATCGTAAATATGCCCAATATGTCTAGTATTTCAATAATTTTTTTTAGTGAATTACAGTTTAAAATGTAAAACTTTGCACAAAACTTTTATTTTAGTCACAGAATCCAAAACCACTACAAAAACAAATATATTTGTAGAAAGCACTATGGCTATTTAGCCAAGACCATTTTGACACTTTATTTAACTAAATACATCCCGCAGACTATTTAACTATTACTATTTGACAATTTTCATTTAACCATTTTATCAATTGTGGGGGGTTTTCACACAAGTTTTATTGTGAAATTCACAGACCATACTTGTCCCACTACTGCAAACACAGCATATTTGTATTCTGCTACTATTCTTGTTTACAGTCATAAACAAAATTATACAATTTTACCTATTTTTACCCCTATTCCATTCCCTCAAACAGCCCATCATATTTTCCATACAACTACCCATAATCCTACATTTTATTCAACCCTTAATCATATCCATAATCAAACCCCCGAATGCTATCCACAATCCTACCCATAATCCAATTCACAATCCTAGGTCCTAATCTTGACCCTTATCCCACCTCAGAGAGATTCCTTCTGCTGACATCAATACAGGCATCAGTAAAGGGATTTCCCAGCTCACACAGTACAGAGGGCTCTGTGAACACTCTGTACTGTGTGACTGCAGCATGCTGCAGCTCCAGGAACTGAGATCAGTGCTGGGCGACTGGCAATGCTCAGCATGAATCACTGAGCAGAGGGACATGTGTGGAGACCCTGGTGGTCTCCCTCAGACTGAATACACTTTTAAAATAAAGGGGGCCGTGTGCAATTGCTCAGCAAATGAAAGGGCCATGTTCAGCACAAACCTAATGGCCACTGTCAAATGGGGGCCACTAATTGTAGCTCTAGCTGACAGAGGCCACCCGTATGTGTCGAAAGACACATGTGGCTCCCTGATTTTAACTGTGAGAAGGTTTCTTTCAGGTGCAGTATTTAAAAGGCCATGTGCAGTAGCAATACTCACTTAGAACGCTGCACATAGCTCACCTGTCAACCTGGGACCGCTAAATGTAGCTCAAGATGACAGAGAGGTCCCTCAGTTAACAAAATATAATTGGGGGTCCCTGTTTTTAACTGTGGGAAGGCGTTCACAAAGCTGCAGTATTTAAAAGGATTGAAACACTGCACATTTAGAGATATTAGCACTTTTGTGCCAGGGGCTAGTTGCACCCCAGCACTTGTGACATTTGCAGGCTGGGACTCTGTTATGGACTGCCAAATGTCAATTCTGTGCAAAAATAACATCTGTCAGCACGTACTGCATGCTGGCAACAAAAGTAATCTAATTTTTCACTTGCGGGCATGCTCACTTCTCTGCCGCAAGTGAAGCTTCTGGACTGTGTGTGTGCCACTTGATATACTATTTAAAGAGATTTTACTGGCAAAAAATGGGTGGAAGTGATGACAAGTAAAACAACTGAGATTGCCAAATACTTTTTAAAATAGCTATCAATAAATAGATGTTGCTGTAACCCTTTGAAGCAACTACATCTACTCCTTGGTGATTGTTCCCTGTGTATAGTGTAAGTCCCTATCAATATTTCTATATTATATGCCTTTGCAGCTCCATCTGAATTCAAAGCCCTTTAGGGAGTGTCACTTTGCCACTAAGAGACCAGTTCAGCATTGTGTTTCCATGCCAGTCTAGTGAAAATTATTTGCAAGTATGCCTTAAATTCATTATAGTGCTATCCTTTCAGCATTCATGCATGTTAGTACGCTACTGTTCGTAAACCAAAAGATTTTACAACATTTAAAGAAATATTTCAAGCACCAAAACCACTTCATCTTAATGAGGTGGTTTGGGTACATGGACTAGAGGGGTAGGCAACCTACGGCACTAGTGCCATGCACGGCACTCGAGGTGTCTTTCCACGCCACTCAAGGCTGCTAGAGCCAAACAGGCTCTGGCCTATCAGGAGTCTCAGTGAAACTTCAGATATCTGCTAATACGAAGAGGTAGTGAAGGGCAATCTTCAATTTATGCATTGCAGAACGTATGGGAAGTGATCTCAGATCACTTCCTCCCAGCACTTGTGAAGGGGAATCCACACTGTAGTAGAGCAGCCTGCAGCTGCTGTTGCAGCTCCTGTCCTTGACCTGTACCTGGCCAGCCTGGTCCCCACTGGAACCCAGGGAAGCCACCTACACAGACCTGCAGAATAAGCCTCCCCTCATACAAATAATACGAACAGCCCACACACAAACATACACACAATCCCCACAAACGCAATACCACTAACAATCCACATACATCTACACAATCCCACATGCAGCCTCTCACATGCAATACCCCATACAGCCCCCACACACTACCAAACACACAATGTGACATATCCATCCACACACAATTCCACAAGCAGCCCTCACACACAGCCCACATTCATATGTATCATGCATGGTGGCGTATACATGACCCATGGGGACCCAGTGCGATAATTGTTCCGTGGGGTCCCCTCTCTCCCCCCCCTTCTTCTTACCCCCCCCCCTTCTTCTTACCCCCTCCCCCCCTTTCTTCTTACCCCCTCCCCCCTTCTTCTTACCCCCTCCCCCCCCTTCTTCTTACCCCCCCCTTCTTCTTACCCCCTCCCCCCCCCTTCTTCTTACCCCCTCTTCTTACCCCCTCCCCTGTAGGTGGCCGAGCTGCACTCCGGTCCGCGTTCCCGGCCGGAGTGATAGGAAGGTGCTCAGTGTGCACCTTCCTGTCAGTCCGGCCGGGTACAGGAAACAGAAACTCCTGTTCCGCGCGGAACAGGAGTTTCTGTTTCCTGTACCCGGCCGGACTGACAGGAAGTGCACACTCTGTGCACCTTCCTATCACTCCGGCCGGGACCGCGGACCGGAGTGCAGCTCGGCCACCTACAGGGGAGGGGAGGGAGGGAAAAGCTGCTGCAGCCGTCTGAGCGCTCTTTACAGAGCGCTCGGCGGCTGCAGCATTTAAAGGGCCGGCCCGCCGCGGCCGGTCCTAAAAGAATTTCGGGCGGCCTGGGGGGCAATTGCCTCCCTGCCCCCCGGCCCAGCCCGCCCCTGGGCAGTGCTATGATCTGGGGTTGCTGCAGTTGGTCAGGTTTAGGTTCAGCAACGTTATGTGCCCAAAGAATGAGTCAACTGACTACCTGAATATACTGAATGGCCAGGTTATTCCATCAATGGATTTTTTTCTTCCCTGATGGCATGAGCATTCGAAGATGACAATGCCAGGGTTCAAATTGTAAAAAAGTGGTTCAGGGAGCATGAGACATCATTTTCACCCATGGATTGGCCACCACAGACCTTAACCCCATTGAGAATCTTTGGGATGTGCTAGAGAAGCTTTGCACAGTGGTACAACTCTCCCATCATCAATACAAGACCTTGGTGAAAAATGTATGCAATACTGGATGGAAATAAATCTTGTGACATTGCAGAAGCTTATCGAAACAATGCCACAGTGAATGCCTACTGTAATCAAAGCTAAAGGCGGTCCAACAAAATATTAGAGCGTGTGACCTTTTTTTTGGTGGCAACTTTTTTTTTGGGCCAGGCACTGTATGATCACAATCATTCAATAAAATAAATGTTTTTGCATGATCAGTCATATTTCCAAATTTAATGTCAAAATTTCACAATTTCTGCCAGGGTATGCAAACGTTTGAGCACAACTGTACATAATGCAATATTAAATAGGAATAAAATATTAAAACAAATAAGCACATTTAGTATTAGTTTTACATTTAATAGTGCAATTATTAAAAAATAACTCAATATAGATTCCCTAATTAGTCCTGATCATAAATATGCTCAATATGTCTAGTATTTCAATCAGGGGCGGACTGACCACTCGGGCAGATCGGTCATGGACCGAGGGCCCGAGGCAGTCAGGGGCCCGGCAGGCTGCACTAACATGCTCTGGCTGGGAGATCAGATCACAGATCTCCCCAGCCAGAAACAAACAGAATTACACATATTCTAGGGATAGGTTGCTCCTGCTTTCTGTTTCCCCCCTCCAATCCCACCTTCTGAGAGCTGGCAGTGATCCTGCTGCTCCTGCCAGGTCTCCTCCATGCAATGACTGCGGAGCTCGTGTGAGGGGGAAGAGGCGGGGCCGAAAGAGGGGAAGTTACATCACTTCCTGTCCTGCAGAATCTGCTGAACCCTGGCAGACAGCAGGTAAGTAAATATTACTTTTTTTTAAAGCTAATATCCCCCTTCACCCATCCCAGCCCCTGTGCCCCCCTTCACCCATCTCAGCCCCAGTGCCCCCTTTTTACAATCCCAGCCCTGTGCCCCCTTTATCCATCCCAGCCCCTGTACTCCTTTATCCATCCCAGCCCCTGTACCCACCTTTTCCTATCCCAGCCCCTGTGCCCCCCTTCACCCATCCCAGCCCTGTGCCCCCTTCACCCATCCCAGCCCTGAGCCCCCTTCACCCATCCCAGCCCCTGTGCCCCCCTTCATTCATCCCAGCCCCTGTGCCCCCCTTCACCCATCCCAGCCCCTGTGCCCCCTTCACCCATCTCAGCCACAGTGCCCCCTTTTTACAATCCCAGCCCTGTGCCCCCTTTATCCATCCCAGCCCCTGTACTCCTTTATCCATCCCAGTCCCTGTGCCCCCTTTACCCAACCCAGGCCCTGTGCCCCCTTCACCCATAACACCACCTGTGCCCCCTTCACCCATAACACCACCTGTGCTCCCTTCACCCATTCCAGTCACTATGCCCCTTTATCCATCTGAGCCCCCTTTCACAGCCCCTCTGCCCTCTTTATCCATCTGAGCCCCTATGCCCCTTCACCCACCACAGCCCCTATGCCCCTTTACCATCCCAGATCCCACTCCCCCTTCACCCACTACAGCCCTATCACTCTCATTCCTATCCTTCCCTGTACCCACCACAGCCTCTTTGCCTTCTTGTACACTCCTCAGCCTCTCTCTCCCCCTGTGCCCAGCTCACCCCTATGCCTTCCTGCACCCACTACAGTCGTCATCACTCTCGTCCCTATCCCTCCCTGCACTTACTACAGCCCCTATCCCTCACTGCTCCCACTGCAGCCGCTATCCCCCCACCGTCCGTATGCCCCCTGCACCTACTATAGCCCATATCCCCCTTCATGCACTGCAGTCACTATCCACACACATACTGCAGCCTCTGTATCTCCCCCACACAGTAGAGCCTCTAGTATCATACAAACATACACTACAGTCCCAGTATCCGCTAGCTGCCTACTAAACCCCCTATCCCACACACACACACAACAGCCCCTATCCAGACACTCTCTGCAACACAACCAGCCCTCTCCACTAACATACGACACTGCAAACAGCTCCATACACACACACAAACCCACAAGGAACCTCACTGTATGCACGTAATCCCACAAACAGCATTCCCACACATTCAATACCACATGCAGCCTCCCTACACAAACATTACAACAGGCATCCTCAGCATGGCAATACTGCATACAGCCTCCTTATATACACACACACACACACACACACATATCACAAGAGGCATCCCCAGCATGGCAATACTGCATACAGCCTCCTTATACATACAAACGCAATTATTACAATTACTTATATAGCACCAATATATTCTGCAGCGCAGTACAATAGGTAAAACAAGTCAAACAATTCATTCTAATTCAACATGTTGACATACAGGAACACAAGCAGCATCCCACACATGCAACCACACAAGTAGCCTCCAAACACATGTGTTTGGAGGCTGCTTGTATAGTTGAACATGTGGGGGATGCTGCTTGTGATGTCACCAACAAACACAGAGGAAGTGTTTAATTTAATTTGCTTTATGTCTTTATTTTAATGGGGGGGGGGGGGGGGGTGGGGGGGTGGGGGAGCGTAAGGCAAGCTATTAAGGGGTACTCCACTCAAAAACAATGTTTTATGAAAACACTGTTTTTGGTTGGATTAACCCTTTAAAGTATATCTGACCCTGTTTGGGGGACGCCATGACTCACACAGCCATGCTGGGTAGCGCGCACATATCTGTATGACAGCTGCACAAAGACCTTGCACCGGGAGGGGGGCCCTTGATCTCCTATTGACCGAGGGCCCTATAAGTTGTCAGTCCGCCCCTGATTTCAATTAATTTGTTTTAGTGAATTACAGTTTAAAATGTAAAACTTTGCACAAAACTTTTATTTTAGTCACAGAATCCAAAACCACTACAAAAACAAATATATTTGTAGAAGGCACTATGGCTATTTAGCCAAGACCATTTTGACACTATTTGACAGACTATTTAACTATTACTATTTGACAATTTTCATTTAACCATTTTATCAATTGTGGGGGGTTTTCACACAAGTTTTATTGTGAAATTCACAGACCATACTTGTCCCACTACTGCAAACACAGCATATTTGTATTCTGCTACTATTCTTGTTTACAGTCATAAACAAAATTATACAATTTTACCTATTTTTACCCCTATTCCATTCCCTAAAACAGCCCATCATATTTTCCATACAACTACCCATAATCCTACATTTTATTCAACCCTTAATCATATCCATAATCAAACCCCCGAATGCTATCCACAATCCTACCCATAATCCAATTCACAATCCTAGGTCCTAATCTTGACCCTTATCCCACCTCAGAGAGATTCCTTCTGCTGACATCAATACAGGCATCAGTAAAGGGATTTCCCAGCTCACACAGTACAGAGGGCTCTGTGAACACTCTGTACTGTGTGACTGCAGCATGCTGCAGCTCCAGGAACTGAGATCAGTGCTGGGCGACTGGCAATGCTCAGCACGAATCACTGAGCAGAGAAACATGTGTGGAGACCCTGGTGGTCTCCCTCAGACTGAATACACTTTTAAAATCAAGGGGGCCGTGTGCAATTGCTCAGCAATGGTAGTGACTTTAAATGAAAGGGCCATGTTCAGCACAAACCTAATGGCCACTGTCAAATGGGGGCCACTAATTGTAACTCTAGCTGACAGAGGACACCCTTATGTGTCGAAAGACACATGTGTCTCCCTGATTTTAACTGTGAGAAGGTTTCTTTCAGTCGCAGTATTTAAAAGGCCATGTGCAGTAGCAATACTCACTTAGAACGCTGCACATAGCTCACCTGTCAACCTGGGACCGCTAAATGTAGCTCAAGATGACAGAGAGGTCCCTCAGTTAACAAAATATAATTGGGGGTCCCTGTTTTTAACTGTGGGAAGGCGTTCACAAAGCTGCAGTATTTAAAAGGATTGAAACACTGCACATTTAGAGATCTTAGCACTTTTGTGCCAGGGGCTAGTTGCACCCCAGCACTTGTGACATTTGCAGGCTGGGACTCTGTTATGGACTGCCAAATGTCAATTCTGTGCAAAAATAACATCTGTCAGCACGTACTGCATGCTGGCAACAAAAGTAATCTAATTTTTCACTTGCGGGCATGCTCACTTCTCTGCCGCAAGTGAAGCTTCTGGACTGTGTGTGTGCCACTTGATATACTATTTAAAGAGATTTTACTGGCAAAAAATGGGTGGAAGTGATGACAAGTAAAACAACTGAGATTGCCAAATACTTTTTAAAATAGCTATCAATAAATAGATGTTGCTGTAACCCTTTGAAGCAACTACATCTACTCCTTGGTGATTGTTCCCTGTGTATAGTGTAAGTCCCTATCAATATTTCTATATTAAATGCCTTTGCAGCTCCATCTGAATTCAAAGCCCTTTAGGGAGTGTCACTTTGCCACTAAGAGACCAGTTCAGCATTGTGTTTCCATGCCAGTCTAGTGAAAATTATTTGCAAGTATGCCTTAAATTCATTATAGTGCTATCCTTTCAGCATTCATGCATGTTAGTACGCTACTGTTCGTAAACCAAAAGATTTTACAACATTTAAAGAAATATTTCAAGCACCAAAACCACTTCATCTTAATGAGGTGGTTTGGGTACATGGACTAGAGGGGTAGGCAACCTACGGCACTAGTGCCATGCACGGCACTCGAGGTGTCTTTCCACGCCACTCAAGGCTGCTAGAGCCAAACAGGCTCTGGCCTATCAGGAGTCTCAGTGAAACTTCAGATATCTGCTAATACGAAGAGGTAGTGAAGGGCAATCTTCAATTTATGCATTGCAGAACGTATGGGAAGTGATCTCAGATCACTTCCTCCCAGCACTTGTGAAGGGGAATCCACACTGTAGTAGAGCAGCCTGCAGCTGCTGTTGCAGCTCCTGTCCTTGACCTGTACCTGGCCAGCCTGGTCCCCACTGGAACCCAGGGAAGCCACCTACACAGACCTGCAGAATAAGCCTCCCCTCATACAAATAATACGAACAGCCCACACACAAACATACACACAATCCCCACAAACGCAATACCACTAACAATCCACATACATCTACACAATCCCACATGCAGCCTCTCACATGCAATACCCCATACAGCCCCCACACACTACCAAACACACAATGTGACATATCCATCCACACACAATTCCACAAGCAGCCCTCACACACAGCCCACATTCATATGTATCATGCATGGTGGCGTATACATGACCCATGGGGACCCAGTGCGATAATTGTTCCGTGGGGTCCCCCCCCCGCGCTTAATCTGCGCGGGCCCGGGGCCGCAACACATGGCAGCGGGCACCTGGTCGCAGGGGTTGCAGGGCTGCGACCCCTGCGACTGCGGTATGTACGCCAGTGCATGCAGATGCACACACACTTAAAGAACCACTACAGACACCCAGATCACATCAGCTCAATGAAGTGGTCTGGGTGCCAGGTCCCTCTAGTTTTAACCCTGCAGCTGAAAACATAGCAGTTTCAGAGAAACTGCTATGTTTCACTCAGGGTTAATCCAGCCTCTAGGGGCTGTCTCATTGACAGCTGCTAGAGGAGCTTCCGCGATTCTAAGACACTGAACGTCCATAGGAAAGCATTGACCCCTGCGACCCCGGTATGTACGCCACTGATCATACACGATACCATAAACTACTAATGAACATATACAATATAATAGCTCATATACGCACAAATACAACGATACAAAGCAATTACAGTATAAATAACACAAGCAGAATACGGCAGCATACACACCTCAATTAAAAAAAAAATAGGATCGGCACGCTACGGGACATCACAATCCTATATCGGCACAGTGCTACTAAAAGGTTGCCTACCCCTGGACTAGACTCTTTTGTCTGGCAATATAAATCATCACGTTAAGCATTCTGATCATTTGTGTATTTGAAACGTAGTAAGGTCACTGCTTCTCTATGAGAAGCATCAGAATGCCTGCAATGCTTCCCTACGAGAAACATCTGATGCTCTTAAAAGAGATAGAGTAGCTGCCAAAAGCAGACTGTCTCAGCACTGCATTGCAGGTATGTTTAATATATCTTATACCTGATATTGGGCCTTAATTATACATAAAATAGAATTCTATAATTTTTTAACAAGATAATTTTCAACATACAAGTTAAATATATTTCTTAGAAGGAGAAATCTATTCTGGTTATCTACTAGGCCCAGAATTAGGAAGAATTAACAAAACAATTAGAATTTTTATGGTGCCTCACACAGCACTTGTGAAAGCATAGCCATTCAGTTCCAGGATTAGTAAATAGCCTACATTTGTATGCAGAGTCTCTACATGCACTCACCAGACAAGGAATTGTGTAGAATTGCCAAAATAAATGGGCAAAATAGTTTCATCACTTGATTTGTTCAGCCTAAAATTTACTATTTCTATGTGAATTCTCTACAATTATCTACCTAGCTCACTAATCTAAAAATTAGTACTAATTTCTCTATTGGTCTGGGACATTTGAGCGAGCAAGGCAGTACATTTTAATTAACAATGCACACGTACCCCTTTGCTATCCTTACAACAGCTCTGTCACCCTCCCCCAAAAATATCTTAATGAAGTGCTCATAAAAACAGTGTTGAAATTTTAATTCAGAATATATCATAAGACAAAGTATGGACAAATAAGGCATTGTCTAGCTCAACACAAGACGATATCTATGGACAACATCTACGGAAGACCACGGTCCTCCATAGAAGTCAGTGCTATACTCTCTTGTATGTGCAAGATTACTGCACTGTTGTGGCCCCCTTGTAGGTGGAGCACCATGAGCCAAAGGAAGATTGAACATGGCAGCTTGTGCAGGGAACAGCATCAAGAAAGTATATCTGACCTCCACTACATCTCTTGACCACCGCACACAAAATGGTGATGCCATCATCTGATTCTTTGCAAAATATGTTAATAACCCCAGAAGCAGTCAGTACCACTTGAATGAGAAAAATCATGGTATATTTTTCATACTTTCCACTTGACAAATACAATAGGCAGAAAATACATATTTGCTACCCTTATTTGTATTGCAAGTTGTATTGCTAGAGCTTATCCTCTCTTGTATATTATTAGAAATTACATCTCCCTAGCCACATTATGAAAGACAGCAAAGATTTTTTTTTACAAATAGAAACATGGCACAATTACTGTATACATTGTTTGATTAGCACTTCAAAACATCAGGGAGAGATGACAAAATGTGCAGTTAACACGAAGAAGTTTAAATTATCCCAAAGCAGATCAATAAGAAATTATTAGGCAGCACGCTTCCCATGCCAAGGAGTACTGTCTGGCAGGCTACCTAATGATACAATCTAGTGATAAAAAGTATTGGGGGTCTGTATGTGAAAACAAATCACTGGATATACAAAGCTAATTGGGCATGTACCTAGCTGTGTAACACAGAGTGGCACATACGGTTTCTTTCTTATATCAAACTAATGAGTTCAAGGAGACTAAATGAGAATACCGTAAAATATAAAACACCTGCTCGCTGAAACAAAAGGCAGTACGTCAAAGGCAAATATATATCCATATCGGAGGCATTTCACAAACTCATTTTGCTAAAGCAAAAAAATACTTTTGTAACTTTGCCAACTAGACAATTGAGACAGCCAAGTGAAGACAGAATTATAACTCACTCGTTTTCAAAGCAATTGCTGCCAAGATGTGAACTAAGCATACTTCACAGGCTACTCTAGGATAAAAAGGAATAAGACAAATAATAGCTGAATGGAAAAAATATAAAAGAAAGCAAAGCTTTATAAATTGATTTGTAATTTATGGGAACAAATCTCCCATTTAGAGCTCTTACTCTGCAGTGTTTAAAGGAACATTAAACATTTCAATCAATGTCTTTGCAGAATAGGTTAACCACCACTTTTTTCATCAGCTTGTTTTGGCCACTTAGTGTCATACAAATTTTTTTTTATTTTCAAAATACACTGCTCAAAAAAAAAAAAAAAAAGGGAACACAAAAATAACACATCCTAGATCTGAATTAATTAAATATTCTTCTGAAATACTTTGTTCTTTACATAGTTGAATGTGCTGACAATAAAATCACACCAAAATTAAAAATGGAAATCAAATTTTTGAACCCATGGAGGTCTGGATTTGGAGTTACACTCAAAATTAAAGTGGAAAAACACACTACAGGCTGATCCAACTTTGATGTAATGTCCTTAAAACAAGTCAAAATGAGGCTCAGTAGTGTGTGTGGCCTCCACGTGCCTGTATGACCTCCCTACAACGCCTGTGCATGCTCCTGATGAGGTGTTGGATGGTCTCCTGAGGGATCTCCTCCCAGACCTGGACTAAAGCATCTGCCAACTCCTGGACAGTCTGTGGATGGAGCGAGAAATGATGTCCCAGATGTGCTCAATTGGATTCAGGTCTGGGGAACGGGCGGGCCAGTCCATAGCATCAATGCCTTCGTCTTGCAGGAACTGCTGACACACTCCAGCCACATGAGGTCTAGCATTGTCTTGCATTAGGAGGGACCCAGGACCAACCGCATCAGCATATGGTCTCCTAATGGCAGTCAGGCTACCTCTGGCGAGAACATGGAGGGCTGTGCGGCCCCTCAAAGAAATGCCACCCCACACCATTACTGACCAACTGCCAAACCGGTCATGCTGGAGGATGTTGCTGTCAGGATCCCGCGGGCGGCTGCGAGGGGAGGCTGCATTCCACTCGCGGAACTCACCCTCCAGCCGTCCGCGGTCCCCTTCCTGCCATGTGTTCGGCGGGCGGCATCCTCCCAGCCGCGGGTGCCGCCCGCGTCTTCTTCCGGGTCCCCCGGCGGCAGCATGCATGACGCTGCACGCTGGGAGACCGGCCAATTTGTTACACGCCGGGGTCAGTCACCTGACCCGGCATTAAAGGCACAGTGCCTCAATCACAGTGGGAGGTTTAGATATCTCCCACGTGTGATTGTTAATTCTGATTGGAAATTAGCCAATCAGAATTAACCTTCTGGTTTAAATACTTACCTTTCCTGTTCCTCCCTGCCCTGTTGTGGTCTTTGCTTTATAGTATTGATTCTGAACGTGTGAATTCTGGTTACGTACTCTCTTGTTTGTTATACTGACTTTGTCACTTTCTCCTACCCTTTGACCTCAGCTTGTTTCTCGTTATTCTGTTTTCTGGTTCCCCTTGCTCGGCTTGTCTCCTGACTATTCTGTGTGTGCTTAGCCCGGCCACTCTAAGGACCGGTACTGCACACTTTCTGTGTGTGTGTCTGTGTGTGTGTTAGCGTGTTGGGTTCCCCGAATCGTGACATTACAACAGGGCCATAATGGAACCTGCTGACATACCACAGCTCCTAGTTAATCAGGAGGCTAGAATGGATGGCTTGGACCACCGTATGGATCAGTTTGCTCAAGCTTTGCAAACCATACTGGCTCGCACTGCACACTTGCAGCCTGCCGTTCAGGAGGCGGCTGCTGCTGTGCCCGAGCCCATTCCCACTCCGGTACCCGTTCCTGCCCATGTAGTGCATATGACGCCGCCACAGCGCTACAGCGGTGACCCGGCATTGTGTCGTGGTTTCCTCAATTGACATCCATTTGGTGATGAATCCACGTTCCTATCCCACTGACAGATCTAAAATAGCCTTTTTGATAAACCACTTGTCAGGGAGAGCTTTAGCATGGGCTAATCCCATGTGGGAGAATGCTTCCCCAATGTCCTTTGCAGACTTTTTGACCGCTTTCAAACGCACATTTGATCAACCCGGTAGGGTTGCGTCTGCTGGCAAAGCTCTGCTTAGGGTACGACAGGGTAATATATCTGTAGCGGATTACACTATCGAATTCCGCACTCTAGCAGCTGAAGTGGTTTGGAACAATGACGCCCTCGTAACAGCCTTTCAGGAGGGTTTGGCCGCTTACATACTGGATGAAATAGCATCCAGGGAATTGCCTGTTCTTTTGGATGATGTTATAGACTATGTGATCCTTATTGATAACCGCATTAGAGAGAGGCGTAGTCAAAGACGGCTGGATACACGGGTGTTACCTGCTCTACCCAGTACTGCATTACTAGCACTACCCGCTCCTAGGCCACCATCCCCTGAACCCATGCAATTAGGCGCTACGGGGTTAACTGAGGCTGAAATAGCGTACCGTAGAAGGGAGGGGTTATGCCTTTATTGTGGTAAGAGGGGGCACCACTGTAATGCATGCCCTAAGGTACAGGGAAACTACAGCACCTAAGGCCTAGAGAGGGGTCGGCCTCGGGTGTTATGACTTTGTCCCCTCATGTGTCCATCTCCAGACCATTTATTACGGTTTCTCTTTTGGTCAATAAAACCACCATAACAACTAAAGCCTTGATCGATTCAGGTGCGGCAGACAACCTTATGGATGAGAACTTTGCCAAAACCGCAGCCTTGACTTTGATCCAAAAGGCCACACCCTTGGCCGTTGAGGCCATAGATGGTAGACCGCTTGAGAAACCTCTGGTAACCCATGAAGCCCAAGAAATCATTATGTCTGTGGGTGCTTTGCACAAGGAAAGGTTAACCTTTCAAATAATTGACTCCCCTACTGCTTCCATCGTTCTGGGTTTTCCCTGGTTAGTTAAGCACAACCCGGTACTTGACTGGGGTTGTTTAGATATACTCTCCTGGGGGGAATCTTGTCAACGAGACTGTATGGCTCATGTACGTCCGGTTTGTTCACTCAATGTGCCCACGGCTAAACCACTTTCTGTTTCTGTCCCTTCTGTGTATGCAGACCTTGCATTGGTTTTTGAAAAAAGGGAAGCAGATAAACTACCCCCACATCGGGAGTATGACTGTGCCATAAACCTGTTACCGGGTACTATGCCTCCTAGGGGTAAGGTCTACCCTCTTTCTGAGAAAGAAAACCAGATCATGGAGGAGTACATACGGGAATCCTTAAGTAAAGGTTTTATTAGAAGGTCCTCTTCTCCTGCTGGTGCTGGTTTCTTTTTTGTGGCAAAGAAGGAGGGGGACTTGAGGCCATGTATAGACTACAGGGGTCTGAACAACATAACGATTAAAAACGCCTACCCTATCCCCCTCATCACTGAGTTGTTTGATCGTGTGAAAGGTTCTAAATACTTCACCAAATTAGACCTCAGGGGGGCTTATAACCTCGTCCGTATAAAGGAGAATGACGAGTGGAAAACAGCGTTTAATACGCGCAGTGGGCATTACGACTATCTGGTCATGCCTTTTGGACTGTGTAATGCCCCTGCTGTGTTTCAAGACCTCATAAACGATGTCCTTAGGGATCTTTTGCATGTCTGTGCCGTGGTGTATCTTGACGACATACTTGTGTATTCCCCTGATTTGAAGTCACACCATAATCATGTCAGGATGGTGCTCAAGAAATTATTACAGAACGGACTCTACTGTAAGTTAGAAAAATGTTTGTTCGATCAAACCTCGGTGCAATTCCTTGGTTATATAATTACTGAACAGGGTTTCAGTATGGATCCTGCTAAATTGGAAGCCATACTGTCCTGGCCACTTCCCCAAGGACTTAAGGCTATCCAGCGTTTTATAGGATTTGCCAACTATTATAGGAAATTTATAAAGAACTTTTCACCCCTTATCTCTCCTATAACAAAGCTGACTAAAAAAGGTCTACACCCTAGGGTTTGGACTCCCGAAGCCCTTAAGGCCTTCGAAACTCTCAAGAAGGCATTTGCCTCTGCTCCAGTACTGCACCACCCTAATCCTTCTCTTCCCTTTGTTATGGAAGTAGACGCTTCTGAATCAGGTGTGGGAGCAGTACTGTCACAGAGGTTATCGCATGACGAACCCCTCCATCCCTGTTGTTTCTTTTCAAAAAGGTTGTCCGATTCAGAAAAGAATTACGATGTTGGGAACAGGGAACTATTAGCTATTGTGTTAGCTTTTAAGGAATGGAGGTACTTATTAGAGGGTTCTAGACACAAAATCATGGTTATTACTGATCATAAAAACCTCTCCTATATAGCTGACGCTAGAAGGTTATCTGCCCGGCAGGCTAGATGGTCTCTATTTCTTTCACGTTTTCAATACGTTATTACCTATAGACCTGGTTGCCGTAATGCCAAAGCTGACGCTATCTCCCGACAGCATGAACCTTTAGAATTTGTTAACCTGACTCCTGTACCTATTGTTCCTGCGTCTCAGATAATAGCTGCTACCCGTTTGGTTGTTTCATCTCCTTTTCTTGATAGTATTAAGACATACCAAACCCAAGCACCCCCTGAGACGCCGGCTGGTAAACTATATGTTAAAACAAAGGACAGAAAAAAGCTGTTAACTTTATTTCACACCGCCAAAACTGCTGGTCATCCGGGGGTAGCCAAAACCTATAAGGGCCTCCTTCACCAGTTCTGGTGGCCTTCGCTTAAGCAGGACGTAGTAGATTTTGTACAGGCTTGTCGGGTCTGTACGCAGTGTAAGTCCCCTAATGTGAGACCCCAGGGTCTACTCTTGCCTCTGTCTATACCAAAGAAACCATGGACCCACTTATCCATGGATTTCATTGTAGACCTTCCTCTTTCTGATGGTCGGACTTCATTCCGCTTAGAAAGCTTCCTTTTGCGAGTCAGTTGGCTCAGGTGTTTGACAAAGAAGTGTTCCGCTTGCATGGGGTTCCTCAGGATATCGTGTCTGACAGGGGTCCTCAATTTGTCTCTCGGTTTTGGAGGGGCTTTTGTGCTGAGATGGGGGTCTCCTTGTCGTTCACTTCCTCCTATCACCCGCAATCTAATGGTGCAGCCGAACGTGCTAACCAGTCTGTGGAATTGTATTTGCGCTGCTTCACTAATGCGCACCAGGACGACTGGTCTCACCTCCTTCCGTGGGCTGAGTTTGCCAGGAATACGGTGTCTCACTCGTCTACTGGCTTAAGTCCTTTTGAGGTTGCTTATGGGTTTCGGCCTTCTGTCCTTCCCGGTGCATTCTCCGACAAGGGAATGCCCGCCTTGGACCAGCACCTCGCCTCTTTGCGGAAGATGTGGGATCAGGTCCATGTTGCGCTGTCTCGTTCAGCTGCTGCTCAGAAGAGGTTTGCTGATCGCCGTAGGGTTGCGGCCCCTTCTTAAATTCCGGGTGATAGGGTATGATTGTCCTCCAGGAACCTCCGTCTCAAGGTTCCCTCGATGAAATTTGCTCCCAGATTTTTGGGTCCCTACAAGGTGTTGCGTAGGGTTAACCCCGTTTCCTACTCCCTTGACCTGCCCCCTTCCATGCGTATTCCGAACACGTTTCACGTCTCGCTTTTGAAACCCTTGCTGTGTAACCGGTTCTCTCGTCCCCTCGGGCGGCCCGTTTCCCCTCGCACGGTCTCCAGTGACGTGTATGAGGTGGCTGCCCTTCTCGACTCTCGTGTTTCTAGGGGTCGGTTACAGTATCTGGTGGATTGGAAGGGGTACGGCCCTGAGGAGCGGTCTTGGGTTTCGAGCTCTGATTTGCACGCTCCCTCTTTGGTCCGCTCCTTTCATGCCCGGTTTCTTTTGAAGCCTTCTGCTTCCCGCCCTCCGGGCGGTCTTCGAGGGAGGGGTAATGTCAGGATCCCGCGGGCGGCTGCGAGGGGAGGCTGCATTCCACTCGCGGCACTCACCCTCCAGCCGTCCGCGGTCCCCTTCCTGCCATGTGTTCGGCGGGCGGCATCCTGCCATGCTGCCGCCCGCGTCTTCTTCCGGGTCCCCCGGCGGCAGCATGCATGACGCTGCACGCTGGGAGACCGGCCAATTTGTTACCCGCCGGGGTCAGTCACCTGACCCGGCATTAAAGGCACAGTGCCTCAATCACAGTGGGAGGTTTAGATATCTCCCACGTGTGATTGTTAATTCTGATTGGAAATTAGCCAATCAGAATTAACCTTCTGGTTTAAATACTTACCTTTCCTGTTCCTCCCTGCCCTGTTGTGGTCTTTGCTTTATAGTATTGATTCTGAACGTGTGAATTCTGGTTACGTACTCTCTGGCTTGTTATACTGACTTTGTGACTTTCTCCTACCCTTTGACCTTGGCTTGTTTCTCGTTATTCTGTTTTCTGGTTCCCCTTACTTGGCTTGTCTCCTGACTATTCTGTGTGTGCTTAGCCCGGCCACTCTAAGGACCGGTACTGCACACTTTCTGTGTGTGTGTCTGTGTGTGTGTTAGCGTGTTGGGTTCCCTGAATCGTGACAGTTGAAGGCAGCAGAACGTTCTCCACGGTGTCTCCAGACTCTGTCACATCTGTCACATGTGCTCAGTGTGAACCTGCTTTCATCTGTGAAGAGCACAGGGTGCCAGTAGTGAATTTGCCAATCTTGGTGTTCTCTGGCAAATGCCAAAGTCCTGCATGTTGTTGAGCTGTAAGCACAACCCCCAACTGTGGAGGTTGGGCCCTCTTACCACCCTCATGGAGTCTGTTTCTGACCGTTTGAGCAGACACATGCACATTTGTGGCCTGCTGGAGGTCATTTTGCAGGGCTCTAGCAGTGCTACTCCTGTTCCTCCTTGCACAAAGGCGGAGGTAGCGGTCCTGCTGCTGGGTTGTTGCCCTCCTACGGCCTCCTCCACGTCTCCTGATGTACTGGCCTGTCTCCTGGTAGCGCCTCCATGCTCTGGACACTACGCTGACAGACACAGCAAACCTTCTTGCCACTGCTCGCATTGATGTGCCATCCTGGATGAGCTGCACTACCTGAGCCACTTGTGTGGGTTGTAGACTCTGTCTCATGTAGAGTGAAAGCACCGCCAGCATTCAAAAGTGACCAAAACTTCAGCCAGGAAGCATAGGAACTGAGAAGTGATCTGTGGTCACCACCTGCAGAACCACTCTTTTATTTGTGGTGTCTTCTTAATTGCCTATAATTTCCACCTGTTGTATATCCCATTTGCACAACAGCATGTGAAATTGATTGTCACTCAGTGTTGCTTCCTAAGTGGACAGTTTGATTTCACAGAAGTGTGATTGACTTGGAGTTACATTGTGTTGTTTAAGTGTTCCCTTAATTTTTTTGAGCAGTGTATATATATATATATATATATATACCTGTTACCGAAACCTTATATTTAAATAGGGAATGCCTGGTGTAATACAATATATACAAACAACATTCTAAAAATGCACTATAACCACTAAAGCATGTGTCAGTAATTTTAGCATGACTATTTGACAATTTCTTGGTTACTGCCGCACTCAGTCCTCTCCCGCAGGAGAAGCTGGATGTCACTTTATAGAGCAAAGCAAAACTGATGCAGCATCATTGGCTAAGAGGATCAACTCTCTCTATAGAGACATCCTTTGGCTGGAAAAAACATCATATGAAAGTCTTCCATTAGAACCCTTTATAAAACAAAGTGAAAAAGGAAAAACCTCTATGAAAAAACAGTGATTATCTAGGAAACGTCTGTCAATATTTTTGTGTACCATCAAAATATATTTTAATGACATCATGTATATATATATATACAGATTTTGTTTAACATTTTGTATAACATTATATTAAATATATATTTGTTAAACAAAAATCTGCACACCAGTCAAGCCATAAGACTTGCTTTTCCCACAGAAATCACAAATTTGCAGTGATGTTACTACCGCAAAGGATTCTGGGTGGGCATATTCAAATTAGTTCAACAAAGAATCATATTTTTGCCTCATTCCATTTTAAACATGGATTTGTTTGAGTCTGTGTTTGCTGTATACAACAGCTTTGAAACACAACTTTTCGGTAGTAACATCACTGAAAATTTGTGAATTGTGCAGGAAAAGCAAGTCTTATGGCTTGACTGGTGTTCAGATTTTTGTTTAACATTGTATTAACTATCCACAGACTTCAGGTGAAAGAATATTCAATCACAATTTTTCCTCACCATACCTTTTTTGTTTTTTGCTAAATATATATACAGTGGGTCCTCAGTTTACAAACGCCTCGGTTAACATAATTTTCAGTTTACAAATGAAAATCCATTGAAAATAATGCCTCGGTTTACAATTTTTTTTCGCAATACAAAGCAAGTTTCCCCAGGATGCATTGCACTTGGGAGGTTTATAGCAACGCCCCCTGAATGCTGGATCCTCTGGGTAGCACGTGGCGTCGAGTGTGGAGGTGTTGGAGCGGTTTTTGCATCGAGTTTTCGAGCCATTCTGGAAATTGTTTGCAGTTGTTTTGGGACTTTTTGGTGCATTTCTCAAGCTGTGGAAAGGTAGTGAGCTGATTTCCAGGCAAGCTCATTTTGACTTTCTGTAGTAACAGCTGCAAAAGCACATCCACATATTCTGAGACTCTTGATGAAATTGAGTTTATTCCGAAAATAATAAACTGCCTGGGCAAGAAGTAGAAAATATTTAAATACGTATATTCATGTTTGCTTAGGATCGCTATGTAATGATACTTACCTGGTCCGTGTGCCGGCAGGGGTCCTTTGATCGAGCTGCACGCAGCTCAAGCACTCCTGCCTCCAGACGAGCCACATGTGGCTCGAACACACCTGGCTCCTGGCAGGCAACGAGCTCCAAACAGTCTGATCGGGCGTGTGGCCGTACAGTATTGCATCACGAGCATGTTCTTAAAGGTGAAATGGGAGCCTAACCTTGCTGTCGGCTCTTATTGGCCCACGTAATTCCGGAAACCCCCATTCACGCACATTTTGGGGCACAGGCATGACGTGGACAAATCAAATTAACAATAAACATATTTAACCCCTTAAGGACCAAACTTCTGGAATAAAAGGGAATCGTGACATGTCACACATGTCATGTGTCCTTAAGGGGTTAAACCTATCTGGCCCTAGATTCTGTGCCCTATTGTGGTTTCTGTTCCCAGTACCCTTTAGTGCGTTCCTCGTGATATAGTATTGCATTCTGGTATTGACCTTGGCTTTGTTTCCTGAAAGTTTCTCTTTAACCCTTGCCTGTCTTGTTTGCCATTCTGATTATTACCGTGTACCTGACTCTGGCTAGTTCTCGTTTTCACTGTCTCTCCGTTACCCTGACCTCGGCTTGTATTTCGACTTCGCTTTACTTTGTCCGGCCACTCTAAGGCCTGGTAAGACATTTATATTTCCTTGGGATCCTAAACTTTGCGTGTTAGGGTTGTATTCCATGACATTACAATAGGACCATGGACCCTGCAGGTTTGGGACAGCAAATGGTTTCCCACGAGGTATGCAGGTGATGCCATGACATGTAGAGGGTTTATTAATTAAGTAGAGTTCCACTTTGAGATTTCCCTCTGATCTTTTCCTACTGATAGAGCTAAAGTGGGGTTCCTCATGCACCAGCTCATTGATAAAGAACTTGAGTGGGCTAATCCTATATGGGAGGCTAACAGTGCTTTGGCTAATAATTATCAGACTTTCTTGACGGCGTTTTGCAGGACCTTTGATACTACTAACACGGCCAAAAACAAAGCTAAAGTCTTAATGAGAATTAAACATAGATCCAGATCTGTCGCTGTATACACTATTCAGTTCCGTACCTTGGCTTCTCAGGTGGATTGGACCAATAGCGGTCTTATCTCTGCTTCTATGAAGGGATTGTCTGATGTTATATTAGATGTGGTAGCAGCTAGAGAACTCCCTGTTGCTTTGGAAGATTTTATAGACTACCTCATTGATATAGATAATAGAATACGGGAGAGACGAAGATTAGGGATTACAAAGCTTTCTGAAGAAGGAAGGAGGGACTCTGTCTTTACTGTGGTAAGAAAGGACATATGCGAAGAGTGTCTTCTTAGGGAACCGACCTTAAGTGTGTATCAGAGTCCCCTCACTTGCCACTAAATAGATTGCTTCTCCCTGTTTCCCTGCTTATTAATGACACTACTGATATAGGGAACATTCAAGCCTTGGTCGACTCCGGAGCGGCCAGAAATTTCATAGATAGATTGCTCACAAAACGGTTCCTATTCTTATGTCTACAGGAGTGTTACATAGTGAAAAAAATCAGTTCCAAGTTATCTCTTCTTCTTCTTCTGAAATCGTGCTGGGTTATCCTTGGCTGCCCAAACACAACCCTACTATTAATTGGAAAACAGGTCAGATAGAATCATGGAGTACCATATGTCAAGGCTCATGTATCACTAAGGTTACTCCTTTAAATTCTATTAATGTTCCTACAGCTCCTCCTTTATCTACTGTTGTACCCCCTCAGTACGTATCTTGGAAAGCTTTTGATAAAAGAGAAGCAGATAAATTACAACCCCATCGACCATATGACTGTATGATTGATTTACTACCTGGCACTATTCCTCCCAAGGGTAGGGCATATCTTTTGTCACCACAAGAAAACCTTGTTATGGAGGAATATATCAGGGAATTATTACAGAAGGGGTTTATCATTAGATCTTTTTCTCTAGCTGGGGCTGGCTTATTTTTTGTTTCGAAGAAAGAAGGTGATTTGAGGCCTTGTCTCGATTATTGGGGTTTAAACAAAATCACCATAAAGAACGCCTACCCTATTCCTTGATCACGGAATTCAAAGAGGCTACGGTTTTTACCAAGTTAGATCTTAAGGGTGCTTATAATTTAGTGCGTATCAAAGAGGGCCATGAGTGGAAAACTGCCTTTAACCCCTTAAGGACCAAACTTCTGGAATAAAAGGGAATCATGACATGTCACACATGTCATGTGTCCTTAAGGGGTTAACACTAGGAGTGGCCACTATGAATACACTGTGATGCCCTTTGGTCTCTGTAATGCTCCAGCAGTGTTTCAGGATGTTATCAACGATGTGTTTAGGAAGTTTATACATTCTTTTGTTATTATTTACCTGGATAACATTCTAAACTATTCCCCTGACCTGCATACACACCACATTCATGTCAAACAAGTACTACAGACACTTTTCGCCAATGGTCTTTATTGCAAGCTCGAGAAGTGTTTGTTTGATCAGACTGAGGTGCAATTCCTGGGTTATCTAGTCTCTTCTGATGGTTTTCGTATGGATCGTAAGAAACTCTCTGCTGTCATTGAATAGCCCCTTCTACACGGTCTAAAAGCCATCCAGTGCTTTGCTGGCTTTGCAAATTATTATAGAAGGTTTATTAAGAACTTTTCTTCCATCATTGCACCTATCACTGTTTAACAAAAAAGGACGCCAATTCCTATTTCTGGACCTATGAAGCACTTTTCGCTTTCACATTTTTAAAAATACACGCTTTGCTCAGCTCCCATCTTGAAACACCTAAACCCTTCCTTGCCATTTATATTGGAAGTTGATGCCTCTGAGGTGGGTGTGGGAGCTGGCCTATCCCAAAGAAAGTCCCCTGAGTCGCCATTGCATCCTTGTGGTTTTCATTCTAAACAATTGTACAAGGCTGAAAGGAATTACTATATCGGCAACCGAGAACTCCTTGCTATTATAGTAGCCCTAAAAGAATAGAGACACCTCTTGGAAGGTTCTAAGGATCCTGTTATAATGTTTATGGATCATAAATACCTGTCTTATCTCAGCAAAGCTAAAAGGTTATCTTCTAGACAAGCCAGGTGGTCTCTGTTTTTATCCCGCTTTAACTTTATCATAATCTATAGACCCGGCAACTGTAACACTAAAGCTGACGCTTTATCCAGACCATTTGAGACTGCAAGAGATGGACCTCACCCATATTATTCTCTCTGAGAGGATTGTTCCTACCACCCTGCTTTCTATTTCTTCATCTGTATTGAAAGACATACAATCCAAACTAAATGATACTCCCATAGGTACACCCTCTGATAAATTGTTTATAGCTCCTCCTGAAAGGCGTGAATTAATCTCCCTTTTTCATGATACTAAGACGGCATCCTGGTATATTCAAAACATTCTCTGCTTTGTCTCGAAACTTTTGGTGGCCCAGTATGCGCAGGGATATTAAATAATATGTGGAAGCCTGTCTCACTTGTGCTAGTGTAAAGTATGCTCGTTGAGTTCCTTGTGGGTTATTGCATCCTTGGCCTATACCTCAATGAACTTTATTGTTGACTTACCACCTTCTAATGGCTATCCCCCTTTAATGTTGTGGGGGATAAGGTGTGGCTTTCTACCCATAACATTTGTCTACGGGTTCCTTCTATGAAACGGGCCCCTTAGATTTATTGTCACTTTCCACATTTCAAGGAAAATTAATCCTGTTTTGTTTGCCCTGGATCTTCCTAGGAACATGCGTTTACCTAATGTTTTCCACACCTCCTTATTGAAAACACTCCTTTGTAACAGATACACTAAACCTCCTCCTCCTGTGTCTGTTCAGGGCCAAGAGGAATATGAGGTGGCTGCTGTGCTTGATTCTCGTCTCTTACGGGGCCCTCTCCAATTTGGTCCATTGGAAGGGATATGGTCCTAAGGAGCGTAGTTGGGTGTCTGCATGCGATGTTCATGCTCCTCATCTTCTTCGTGCATTTCATTCCCGCTTCCCCTCCAAACCTGGTCCTTCCTGCCCAGTGGGCGGGTCTTCGGGGCTGGGTAATGTAACGGTCCGTGTGCCAGCAGGAGTCCTACGATTGAGCTGCATGCGGCTCGAGCACTCCTGCCTCTAGGCGAGCCGTGTGCAGCTCTAACACTCCTGGCTCCTGTCGGGCCCGTGCAGTATTGGGAACGCTGCTCGCGTTGCGAGCACTTTCTTAAAGGGGAAACGGGAGCCTAACCTTGCGGCCGGCTCCCATTGGCCCACGTCATTCCGGCTCCCGCATTCACGCACGTTTTGGGGTGAAGGCATGACGTGGACCAATCAAATTAACAATAAACATATTTAAACCTATCATGCCCTAGATACTGTGCTCTATTGTGGTTTCTGTTCCCAGTACCCTTTAGAGCGTTCCTTGTGATATAGTATTGTATTCTGGTATTGACCTTGGCTTTGTTTCCTGACTCTGAGTTTCTCTTTAACCCTTGCCTGTCTTGTTTGTCCTTCTGATTATTACTGTGTACCTGACTCTGGCAAATTTTAGTTTTCGCTGTCTCTCCGTTACCCTGACCTTGGCTTGTATTTTGACTACGCTTTACTCTGTTTAAGTCCGGCCACTCTAAGGCCCGGTAAGACGTTTATATTTCCTTAGTCCGTTCCTTGCTATCCTAAACTCTGCATGTTAGGGTTATACTCCATGACACGTTAGTGTTCTCTCCCTGTCTAAATCCTTGTTTACTATAATTTAAGTTTCTTGAGCTCCTAAAATATTATTAGCATCTTCCAAATAATGTTGTTAGTCTATAACGATAACACCTGCCCAGCTTATTTCCTGGTTTGATTATGGAAGTAGATGGGAATAAGTATAAGTTTATAAATAAATATAAGCTAAGAAATATAAATAAAGGCAAGTTGCAACGAGAGGAGTATAATTGTTAAGTTGCAACAAGCATAAGGAATGGACAACGAAAAAATAAATAAAAAATAAATAAATAACAAAACTCTTTAACCCCTTAAGGACCACGGACGTACTAGGTACATCTGACAAAAAAGGGACGTATCTAGTATGTCCATGGCAAATATGAGCGCTGGAAGGCATCCTTGCTGGATGTCAAGGCATCCTGTAATACCTTTCCTGACTGCCGGGCCACTGGGTGATCGCTCCCCAGGAGCGATCACTTCCAGGTTGCCCCACGTGGCACTCGGCAGTGTAGTAGAGCATCGGAAGCCATGGGGCAGGCTTCTGAAGCTCTGCCTGTGTGCTGAGTGCCTCGAGGCATTCAGTGAAGACTTAATGTCACTTTACCTATTGTACCATTCTTTTATTTGCTCTTATTAAAGTATCACCACAAATGGATTGATATAACTTTTTTTTTCAACTTATTGTAATGTAACAAAGTGGTATGTTGGGTTTGTGTATTGGGAGATTAATTATGCATGGAAAATATAACTACTGGTGCAACTCAACAATCCTTAATCTTTTAAAATATTTTAAATTACCAAAATGTAACCTAGAACAATCCTAAAACTATACAGGTTTGTTGTCATAATCTCAAAACTACTTCAATGCTTGTAAATTAGCAAAAAGTAAAAATTAGCTTTAATAATAAATAAATACAATGGAAGAATTATCCAATTTAACTTGGCCATTCTGGCATAAGTTTTTTCCCCTTCTCAGGTTCTATAATTTTTAGATTATTGAATAACCTGTGTTTGTTTTTTTTGTTTTTTTATATTTTCCTTTTACTCCTTCTACCAATTAAAATCCAAATTTCCAAATCTCTAATATCTTTTGTAAGGAAATTCTTGAATGTCTCCAACTGACCAAAACTGTGAAAAAAAAGAAGTGAAAAATTTAATTATGCAATATTATGGAAAAATTAATATTCTCCAATGTAGATGTCATCCATAATCGCTTGGGATAAAAGGTTTCTTTGTTAGCGCTAAAGAGTCATTAATCTCCCAGACATTTTTCAGTGGAAGCCCCTCAAACTTTCTCCAAAAGAATTGAGTTTCCCTTCAAAAGGAATTTGCTTATTTTGAGGTCTCTGATTTTACTTGTGCTGCATCCTGCCTCAATGCTTGATTGCAGAAGGCAACTACATGAAGAACATTAACACCTTAAGGACCGCGGACGTACTAGGTATGTCCGACAAAAAAACGGTCCTTAAGGACTGTGGACATATCTATTATGTCCGTGGCAAATATGACCACTGGAAGAAATCGTGACCCCTAAGGGTCTAAGGGTATTGCAGCGATGCCTTGATATACTTCTCCTGACTGCCGGGTGATCGCTCCCCAGGAGCCTGGCAGTGTAGCAGAGCATCGGAAGCCATTGGGCAGGCTTCCGATGCTCTGCCTGGCATCGAGGCACTCAGTGAAGACTTAAATAAAATCAATAAAATCGGAAATAAAAAAAATTAAATCAATAAAATAAAAGATGCAGAGTTTGTTTCAAGAGGGGGCAGAAAAATTACGCCTTCTTTTACTATCCTGATTGCCCTGCACAGCCTGGACTCTGCATTGGGGACTGCTCCAAGCGATATCACACACTGGTCCGTTTTTCTTTTTTTTTTTACATTTGCCATCGAGTTTTATTTCGGAGGATTACCTTTACTGATCCGGAGTTTTTTATATTTTTTTAATTTTACTGTGCCAGACAATTTTTATCCAACCTATGTATGGAGGCATGAGTGTACTCAGGAGGCCTTGCAGAAAACAACCTAGAGTGTTTTCTCGCAATAACCAACAGGCTCCCCTAAATCACACACAAATGTGTGTGTAAAAATGAAAATGTAAAAATTACCACCACATATTTTCTCCAATTTTGTGGGCTAAAACGCTTGCATCAAAGGCATCAAAACACTCCATATACAATACCTTGGGGTGTCAACTTTTCAAATATATGCACGTCTATGGCAAGAAAATAAATTGGGATATGTAAAAAGGTCCCCAAAAAGAAGATAGACAAAGAAGATATGTCAAATTTGAAAAACACATGTCAAAGGTTTGGCATTGTACCCCCCAAACAACCCAACAAACCTATGCATGGGGTTTTAAGAAACTCTGTCACTATTTTGATAACATTTTGGAGTATCACTGTTGGCGGTAAAATACACAAGATTTCACATTTAAAAAAAAAAAAAAAAAAGTGCTATTGATAAAGTTTTTTTTCCCCACTAGATACAAACACACTCCTTTAATAACCAACATGACATAAAAACACACATTTGTATAAGTTTATTAACTGGGGAATAAGCTTCTCCTTTTCCATGACGTCAATAACTATCCACACAATCCCACTCGATCTCTGCCCGTGACCACCTCCTGACCGCTGCTCGCACCCGTACAGCCAACCCGCGCTTGCAGGACCTCTCGCGGGCGGCTCCTCTCCTATGGAATATCTTGCCTACTGCCTAGTCTTCAATCATTTAAGAAGGGCCTTAAAACCCATCTCTTCAGGAAAGCGTATGGCCTCCCAGAGTAATCTCTACCTTACATACCTGTCTCTTGCTCTATCCTATGGGACAGTGCTTTGCTTTCTCCTCCAGCTCTGCTTCACTCCTAATTGATATTTCCTGTCCGAATGTTTCTAATACCCCACCTCCTATAGTCTGTAAGCTTGTTTGAGCAGGGTCCTCTTCAACCTATTGTTCCTGTAAGTTTTCTTGTAATTGTCCTATTTATAGTTACATCACCCCTCTCAAAATATTGTAAAGCGCTACGGAATCTGTTGGCGCTATATAAATGGCAATAATAATAATAATAATAAGTACTGCTTCTTCACACTTTTACTTCTTTTTTCAGCATAGAATGTTAATATTCTTATGACCCTTCCACCTGTGATGCTTTCAACTACTGCCTTTACAAAGGCATTTGTAGCTCTCTAGCTCCTTCTTATCACATCCCCACGACCAGTAACTAGAACGGCCAGCAAACAGACCAAAAAACTTTTTTTTTATTGGAATCATCGTACAAACCAGACATGACACACAGTTCCCAATGGAACTAGCACACAATACTTTATTTACGCTCAGTACTCCTACTCCTATCCACATTGCATTACAGTTATGGCGACATATACACGAAACATACACATATGAGGAATCATACAGGCATTCAAATAACACAATACAATATTCAAAAAAGGGGTGGGCAAGAAAATTACCAACAAGAACTGCATTCCCTACTTGCATGAACCATAATATTCAAATTTACCTGAATATGCTAATTAAAAAGCCATGCTATTCAGGTAGCACACAGAACTAACAGGTGGCACTATACAGGCTTGCAAGATTGTTCACAACCAACAGGTGGCGTTGCACAGGCTCCACATCCAAATCCACCTGGTTGGTAGAGAGCCTCAGCAGGAGAGCACACAAGACATGTGACAAACAACATAACTATAATACACACCCTGTACCTATAACGTGCACAGGGTGACTTAGACAAAAGAAACAGCATGCTAACATGCTTCACACTCAATAGACCAGAGAGTGTTTTTTCCTTTTTTTTGATAAAAATATAAATATGCCTTGTTAATTCAGAAGTTAACCCTGGAAGGAAAACTGATTTTTTTTTTTAAAACACAGTAGGTGGAACAATTCTAGTTAACAACAGTTAATTATTTAGCTTTTTTTCATTAGTTACACAATATTATTAATAATGATGATAATAATATTGTGTGACTGTCTTTGAAAGTTTAGTACTCACATTAGTAAGTAATTGCAGTCATCCCACAAACTGTGTATCATGGCTCAGTTGATCTGAGTTTCTATATAAAGTGAAAGTGGTAGAATATCTTATTTGAATTGTACGACTCTGGGTGGTGCAGTTCTTCAAAACCAACCAGTATTATATTAAATATTGACCCCCCATTTGTACATATACAGGAAATATTTACAAAATTCTCTCCCATATATACTGTTATTTAATTCTCCTGGTCTTTAATATACAGTGAACACTATTGCTGTTTCTTTTTCTTTTTATTTCTATGGTCTTTGTATCGCTGTGACATCTGCTAAAGTACATCACTTCACGTATCCTATAAGTGGGGATTATACTACTGTACGCTATCTATACTAGAGCTGGTTAAAGCTCTATTAAATGTGAGTCTGGCATTGATATTTAAAGCCAGAACCATACCTTGCTAGATTGGATTTTCTCCAGTTGTCCTGACAGAATCCAGGAGGTGGACGTTCTCCCTAACAGTTTCCGTGACCACTGTCTAGTGTACTGCATATGCAAAATAAATCTCCTCCCAAGATTATAATCACCAGGTCTTTCAAAAAATTTAAATTCTGAATCCTTTTTAAGTGGTCTCAAGAACATACCATAGCACAGATTAGGTCTAATACCAGATCTAGACTCTGCAATTGTTTTTTTTCAGTCCGAGCTCTTGTGTGTTTGGAATTTGCATGCCCCTCTGCGTAATGTGCAACTAAAAGGGACACACCTGTCCTGGGTTACAGTTGACCTCATTCAAATGTACCAGTTTAGAGATTCACTGTGGTCAAAGTTCAAGCGTACTGGCTCCATAAACGATCACTGTACTTACAGACAATGGTGAAATGCATGCACGAAACAAACAAAATTGGCAAAGGCCCAATATTTTAACTCTCTTCTTCGCCCTACTGTTCCTCCTCCACCTACTAACTTGACCGCATCAGACTTTGCAACTCACTTCACTGACAAGATCTCTACAATCAGAGAAGAGATCTCTCATCTTTCTTCTTCCCCTTACAATACTTCCCCTAACTTCACTCCCTCTGCTGTTCTATGTTCATTCGCACCCGCTACATTGGAAGAGGTTTCTGCTCTGCTCCAGTTCTCCCGCCCCACCACCTGCTCCCTAGATCCAATTCCCTCGCATCTCATCCGTACTCTGTCTTCTTCTCTTTCTCCACCTCTCACTAAAATTCTCAATCTCTCTCTCTCTCCTCTGGTATATTTCCATCCCCCTTCAAACATGCAACTGTAACACCAATTCTAAAGAAGCCCAATCTTTACCCTAACTCCCCATGCAACTATCGTCCTATCTCGCCTATCTTGCCTTTTGCATCCAAGATCCTTGAAAGAATTGTGTATGCGAGATTGACAGACTTCCTCGAGTCCAACTCTCTGCTAGATCCACTTCAGTCTGGTTTCCGTGCTAAGCACTCTGTGGAAACGGCACTGACCAAAGTATCCAATGATCTACTCGCTGCAAAATCTCGTGGTCACTACTCTTTCCTAATTCTCCTTGACCTGTCTGCGGCTTTTGACACTGTTGATCATCAACAGCTTCTTCTCATCCTCCGCAATATCGGTCTACAAGATATTGCTCTCTCCTGGTGCTCCTCCTACCTCTCCCAGCGCTCTTTCAGTGTTTCTTTCTCTGGCTCTGCTTCTTCTCCCCAACTCCTCTCTGTTGGTGTCCCCCAAGGTTCAGTCCTTGGTCCCCTACTGTTCTCCATCTATACTGCCTCCCTTGGTAAACTCATTAGCTCCTTTGGCTTCCAATATCATTTCTATGCAGATAACACCTGTCCTCTCCTGATCTCTCCCCGTCCCTCTTGACTAGTGTCTCTGACTGCCTCTCTGCTGTTTCTAATTGAATGGCTGCCCACTTCCTTAAACTAAACTTGACCAAAACTGAAA
Source organism: Pelobates fuscus (assembly GCF_036172605.1). Taxonomy (NCBI): domain Eukaryota; kingdom Metazoa; phylum Chordata; class Amphibia; order Anura; family Pelobatidae; genus Pelobates; species Pelobates fuscus. The sequence goes on along the minus strand of NC_086318.1, from coordinate 326,093,024 downwards.
TTCTGGTCTTTCCTCCCTCAAGTGTTGTTACTCCTGTGTCTGTCTCCCTCCAAGTCAACGGTGCTACCATCAGCTCCACCACGCAGGCTCGCTGCCTAGGTGTTCTCTTTGACTCCGACCTCTCCTTCAAGCCTCATGTTCAATCTATCGCCAAATTCTGTAATTTACATCTCAAAAACATTGCGCGCATCCGCCCCTACTTAACGCCAGATGCGACTAAGGTGTTGGTCCATTCCACTGTCCTTTCTCGCCTTGACTACTGTAATCTGATTCTCAGTGGTCTTACGTGCTCCCAACTTGCGCCGTTACAGTCCATAATGAATGCAGCGGCGAGGCTCATCTTCCTGTCCAACCGCACCTCCCATGCCTCACCCTTCTGTCAGTCCCTACATTGGCTTCCTATAAAATATAGAGCTCAATTTAAAATTCTGGTTCTTGCTTTCAAATCGCTACATAATGCTGCTCCCATCTATCTATCTATCCTCCCTTATACACAAGTATGTCCCGTCTAGGCCCTTTCGATCTGCTGAAGACTTACGTCTATCTTCTATCCGTACTCCCACCTCTGATGCTCGCCTTCAAAATTTCTCGAGGGCTGCACCATTCCTGTGGAACTCGCTTCCCTCCTCTGTTAGATGCTCACCCAGTCTCCACTCCTTCAAAAAATCGTTAAAAACCCACTTCTTCATAAAAGCGTATCAATTAAACTGTTAATAGCTCCCAACTGATTCCTCTTCTGAAACTGTCACTAGTCTAATACTATCCTTACCTTTTGTGTCATTTTACCCCACTCCCTCTAGCATGTAAGCTCATTGAGCAGGGCCCTCAACCCCTCTGTTCCTGTGTGTCCAACTTGTCTGGTTACAACTACATGTCTGTTCGTCCATCCATTGTAAAGCGCTGCGGAATTTGACGGCGCTCTATAAATATCATAATAATAATAATATTTCAGTGAAAATTTTAACAACAACCTATCAAACCCAAGAAACTTCTAAAAAATCATAAATAGCATACAAACCCCCACAATCCACTCCCAAGCCTCCACTGTCCAAACACTGCAACACCCCCTAGATGTAGCAAATGCCTTTAAAAATTATGTTGTTGAATGTGCTACCACCCTGGTTGCTAAAATAACAAATGACACTCATTTTCAGACCACAAATAAAGATCAGGCCCTGCCAAATCTTCAAAATCCTAATATAGAGAAATTTAATTTTAGACCTGTGGCTGTTAGTGTCATTAATAAACATCTTAATAATTGAAAAATGAAAAACCAGTGTGGACCAGATCCCAGCAATGTTGCTGAAGCTCAGTGCGCTAGCAATTGCTAAACCTGTTACTACCCTTATCAATGAGTCCCTGGAGTCAGGATACATACACAAACTTAGGAAGACTGCAAAAGTTGTACCTATCCATAAAAGTGGTGACAATACTTTGGTATCTAACTTTCCTCCCGATATCATTGCTCCCTGTATTGTCAAACATATTGGAAAAATGCGTCCACATGCAACTATGTGAATATTAGTAACGATCAAATTATCTGACCCCTGATCAATTAGGCTTTCATCGAAATCACTCAACTTCGACTGCCATCTTAAAAGTTTGCAATGACATCTAAATTGGCATGGAAAAAGGAGAATTAACTGGAGCTATTTTCCTTGATTTTGCCAGGGCCTTTGACTCAGTCATTGGTGATCGTCCGCTAGCCTGGTTTTGATCGTATGTTTCAGACCGATCGCAATATGTGGCAAGCGCTTCCCTCCCTCTTCCAGTCACGTGTGGTGTTCCCCAAGGCTCCATACTCTGCCCCCTGCTATTTACATTATTTATAAATGATCTGCCTAGCATCTGCAAATCCTGAACTGTAGGAAAAGGAGGATGTATCCATCCTGGTAAAATATTTTATAAATAAATAAATAATATACCTTAGATCTACTAGAACCAATTACTGCTGCTACATATTGCACTATTAGTAGTGTTTTTTTTTTTACATTTTTTTATTGATGGATCCCAAGAGAATCGTGATCTGGTACTTCCCTAGAAGAATCCTCCTGGCAGGACTTGGTTGTCTTCTCCATGCAAGTTTTATTTGGTTATTTTATTGGTTATTTTTAGCATACTCAATTGCCTTTTATTTATTGGACATTATTGTGGACTGTTATATCTGCTTTTTATTTCTGCTTTTTATATTCAATGTTTTTTGTTATTTTTTAGCATTACCTATCGCATTTTAGGTATTAGTCATTACAGTCATTTACATCTGCTCTTTTGTTATTTCTGCCATTTATTACTTTTTTCACATTTATTTTAAATAGATTTTTTACTCCAAAGTATATTATTACATCTGGCTACCTTTTTTCTTTCTTTTTATTGTACATTGTGGGTTATCTGGGCAATTGTGGTTATGGTGCTAGGAGTGTTTCTTTTATAGTGTTTTCATGCTTAAGTTTGCCAAACATAGACTTTTGATTGCCAAACATAGATTTTTGCCAAACATAGATTGTTGAGAAAGGATTCTTCTTAACAGTTGGTCTGATTATTGTCCCTTAAAACTGGAGTGCTCCACAAAAAATTGTCCTACATGGCCCAGTGGGAGAGGGAACTAGGGTGCACAATCCCATTATCTCAGTGGTACGAAGCCATGGGTAACACAAAACGAGCATCGAGGAGTTTGTCACTGGCTTCCCAGGCTTATTGTAAAATAATGATGAGGTGGTATCTGGTACCTGCCAGACTGTCACGCATCTACAGAGATGCGTCGGAATGCTGTTGGAGATGCAGGGAAGTGATAGGCACAATTCTCCACATGTTTTGGGAATGCCCAGCTCTGAGCAGGTCTTGGGAGAGGGTGGGAGCCCTGATATCATCCTTAGGGACCCAAATGTGTTATCCCTAGGGTCCTAAAATGTTACCTATTACACATTCTCCTCGGTCTGACAAACCACGCCAACCAAAAGGTGACACTCAATATACTCACAGTAGCAAAACTTAGCTTAGCATTCCACTGAAAAAAGCAAAATGGTACCATCACTGGAGAGTATATGCCATAGGTTAGACACAATTAGCTCCTATGAACGAATAGCAAGCAGAGTACAGAGATGTGAACACAAATATGCACAGGACTGGGAATGTTGGTCCACGAGAGCAGAGAATAACACCCACCACATAGCAAGACATAACTCTGGGACTTAGTAAACTAGAGGTGCTACCTGACCATGTCAGGGGACAGGCAGATCCACAAAGTGAACACTGACTGAAGGAATGGACCTTGAGAACTGAAGGATCTCACAAGCGTACTGGACTAATGGGTGCACACAGGCTTAGGAACATAGACCCCTGTAAAGGGTGACGGATCAGCGATAATGTGAACCATACACTCCTTTTTCCCTTCTATAGCCCCCCCCTATCCAGGTGACACTCCGTTAGATACTACTGATGGTAAAAATGTATCAAGGTTTTCTGACAAGATAATTGACACGCAGCCAAACACTGAGCACGGGTTTGAGATTGGAACAAGAAAGTGTGACTAAGGCAGATATGACACGTCTCCCAATGCTCAGCTATAGAGACTACACCACACTGCAGGCGACTGCAAACGAAGCACACGCATCGGACCTGTATATATTGGACATTCTCCATGTATACATTGTACTAGACCAGGTTGCAAGCTCTATATGATAATTGTTACACTGATGCAATAAGATTAGGACCAATGTAGCTGACTTAGGGAAAACCACAGGATAATTCATATACCCCATGAACTGCTCATGCTGGATGCAATGTCCATATCCATACTGTCGAATGGGAACCTTGCAATGTTGTGTAACTGTCATCTTCCCCTTCCCCTCCTATTTTCTGTATCTCAAATGTCGTTTATTTTACTTTATCCTGAAAAACTCAATAAACATCAGATATTGAAAAAAAACAAAACTGGAGTGCTCCACACTCAATACATTTATTTTAACCTTTTACCAAATGCTATATTGCTTTAGCTACAATGTTCGTTGTCCTCCAACAGAGCAAGACAGGTTATTTCTACGCAAATTGGTCTGCATATAACAATATTTCACTCAATGATAAATATAAAAAACATGATAAAATTGCATGTATAAATTGCAGCATTTTTAATAACATATCATGATTAGTTAAATCAGCCGAGCATTGAATATGCAGCAAAACACATCACTTTTGTGTAGTACAGAATAAAGGGTCAAACTAGCTCATCCAAAATACCCATCGAGGTTAATTAAAAAGGGCTGATCTAAACCTAGATAACATATAACTATACCGCAATGTATAGGAGCTTTATCTGACTATTTAATTCTTGCTCACTGATTTAAATAGTATTTTTGTCAAATATATTGTCTAAGTGAAGTATGCATGCATGTTAATTGCTACATTATTTGATACTGTTTTGCAAAGCCTGAATGTAATGAGCATGCTGATTCTTATTTATGTATTCTGATTAGTCATAAATTAACAGAATAATTAAAAAAAGAATATCAATATGTAAATTCTATCTTTAAAACAAAAAACACTCTGTGCATCGATTTTATAAAGGCAATTCATTACGTAGGGAAACCACAAATAATAAAATCTACACATCTAATATCAGATCACTGTGTATATGTGTTAAAACAAAAATACTTTTTTTTCTCCTACAGTCATAATGTGTTTTTTTTTTTTTTTTTTTTTAATTCTTTATTTTTGCAGTGCAGGTAGTAACAAGCAAGTATGTGATGCCACAACAGCATCTACAGACAGAAAGAGTTAAACATATTGGTACATAGGTATGGCAGATAATTACTGTGCACTTTATTTTGTTTTAAATGAGAACCTGCTGAGTAAGCAACTTGTTGAGTATTAGGAAGAGATCGAAACTTAGTAAAGCCTACGTTGTGGTGAAGAGAGATAACATATAACTCAGACTAGTCAAATTTGGAGAGCATCATCATCGTGTGTTTAGCTATATATCTTCATCATACAGAGTATGATTATGGTGTAACATATGAGGCTCGCCTTGTGTATACAAGGCTACAGCACAGTTAGCGTGCTGGGTTGTAGGCAAAGTGTTTGTGCCTAGTGATGTGTTCTGGGGAAGGTTGTGTGGGTGAGGCGGCTTATTGCTGCCAGTGAGAATAACCGCTGAAATGCCTCAGTGTGGTGTGAGGTGCTCTCAACTGGAGGTAGGCTGGTTAATGGAACAGGAAAACTTAAAATGTCAACTTAAGGGGGCGGAGCCAACTACCGAGGTGACCGGACGCCATTTCTGGCAGCTCCGATCTTGAAAATCAAATCTCGCCTTAATCCTGACGATCGCTGCAAACCCCACCACCATAAACATATATCCCGAACCGGGTCCGCACTCTGCATCGATAGATGCCCTTCTTTGCCGCAAAGTCACTCCCGAAGCGGAAGTGCCGAAACGGGGCCTACTCCGCGCATACACTGCCCGACCTGGAGGCACTCTTTGACGGAGCTTACCAGGGCCTCCTAAATAACACTGCTGCTGGACCCTCTACCGACCCAGGGACCCATATGCCTGCCATGGGGCGACGGTCCCAGAAAGCCGGAACCCAGTGGGAAGGGAGAGACATCGGGCCATGCTCCAACGGCCTTCTAGGCCCAAACAGGCCTCAGAGGAAAGCCAGCCCTCCCCAGGCGGAACCCAGACGAAAGGGAGAGATACCGGGCTCCCGCTCCAGCGGCCTACTGGACCCCAACAGGCCTCAGAGGTACTCCAACCGCTCCCTACCCAGACAAGCCCGGCCAAACCAATGGGGGGACACAGCCTCCATATACTAACACCAGCACCCCCAGAGGGATCGCCACCAGCAACAAAGCATGACCTGCAAATCCTGTTACACGACTTTCACAAGATTTTAACACTAGAACTAGCGGTAATCAAGGCAGACCTACAAAGTACAAAGGACAGAGTACAGGTCACTGAGAATGACATAGCTGAGGTCGCAACTAACCTAACAAATGTCCAAGATCTGGTACATAATCTCCAGAAATCCCACCATAACATGGCACTACACATGAATGCCCTAGAAAACAGCCACAGACGCAACAACATCAAAGTCAGGGGCATCCCCACCAATGTCACAGATGAGGAGCTGCCGCACTACACGAGAAGATTACTGGCGACTATCCTACCCCCAGCGACGGCCCGAAAACTGGTAATAGACGGCATATATAGAGTCGCAGGCCCCCCAAGGGCTTCATCACAATCCGCGAGAGATGTCATAATAAGATGCACGTCCTCCTCGGAAAAAGGACAAATAATGACAGCACTGCAGGGCAAAACCCCACTAACATTCGAGGACTCTAGCCTTACTTTTTATCAGGATCTAACCAGAGCCACCCTTCAGTGGCGCCGATCATTTCACCCAGTAACCCAACAACTACGAGCAGCCAACATAACATACAGATGGGGAGCACCGGGCACGCTACTAACCACTCATAATGGGACCACCCACACATTATCCTCGATGGCAGAAGCCTCATCCTTCCTTGAACCACTAGGACTGACAACCGCAGACATCCAAACACCGGAGAGACGGGAGGAACCGGACGGCTGACTCTCAGTGGCATCCAGATAAAAGAAGTGACTGTTTCACTTTGTATTGTATTGTTTGCTTGTTAATACCCTGAATGTTATAATTTACACCTGCTGCGCACCACAGAACAGGTCAGATCCCCAACTGGGACGACAAGGTACACCACATACACCCCCCCCACACTAAATGGGAACCCCCATAAGGGTGCTCGGTTGCGCCACAGACAGTACCCACTGAACCGACAACCAATCGCGAGACTACAACCCCTCCCTCCCCCCCCCCCCGCAGCCCCCTTGGTTAGGGGCACAATCAACCAACACATAGACCATTGAGATAGGTGACCTGAACCAGCGATCACATAGAAATGCTAATTCACCCTACTACCGAACCTAGCCTCAGGCCCACGACCAGAAGTCTCACTACCTACCATGAGCACAGACATACCCGACTCACCCTGAGAGACACCTACTCAATCTTTGATATGTCCTATCCAACGCTACAGACACACAAAAAAACGTGCCACGCTGCCAATACAATCTATTAATGTTTTACCATACAAGTATCCTTGTCACACAAATCTGTTGTGGCAGATGAGGCACAAATGTTATATTTGCGCACGACTAAATAAAGAATTAAAAAAAAATAAAAAATGTCAACTTAAAATCATAATACTTTTTTTTTCTTTTCTCTCTCTTTTTCTTCTTCTTCAGTAGTTGTTAATATATCCTGAGAGGAATTTCAGAGTGGACATACCGGTATCCACTAGGGTAACTATAATGAATGCGGACAGGATTTATATATTATATATATTATTTAAAGGCAATATGATTAATGAATAATATTGTATAACAAGTGTATGACTAAAATGATTTAACGCTACTGATTGTACCCCAATCCCTTTTTTTTCTGTACCCCCTTGTTTTTTTTTTCTTCTTCCCTGAAAACTTTTTGAAAAATAAAGTAAAATACAAATTGCAAAAAAAATCATAATACAATATGAAATTGCTGCAGGAGCGTAGAAGGGTCTCGTAGAGCACCCAGGTGCTGGTGGTGACGTAGGTAGTTGCGTGTGTGGGCGCTAGGATTCCCGCCAGATTATAGTTAGCGTCGTTCGTGAGGGGTAGGCGCCAAAAAAAAAAAATTAAAAATTAAAATAGGAGTTAATTCTGGCCGAGAGTCCATCCTCGACCTGTGCCCCCGATTGGAGCAGCATACCTCAAAGCTTGCTAGGTTATCGTTTTAGATTTAGGAAATAAAATAAAGTAAACTTAATGCAGGGGGGCGGAGTCTGACCGCCAAGCTGAACAGACGTACAGGGAAAGAGCTCCTGTCGGGCGGGTAGAATAATCGGCGATATCGGAGGCTACTTAGCCCAAAGACACACTGGGGTGCGCTACCCACACTGGGGGTGCACCACAGAATCAACAGATACCTTTCTGGAGCCTGTCGGAGCCCAGAACCCGAAGAGCAACCTGCAGCCTACCGGAGTTGGGGCCGGGGAGAGGCGGCCGCTCTCTTCGACACCAGATCCCCCCAGAAGCGCTCCACATCTCCCACCCCCCCTCTGGACCGGCGGGGGTTATCCCGGTCCCCACTAACCAAGTGGACCGAAATAGAAAGCTAATGATCGCAGCCACACTGCCAGCAGAGGCACCTGCCTGCCGGGGCACACCCAAGATGGCCACCCAGCAGGGGCCAAAGAGAGGGAACACTGTCAACCATTCACATGCTCACCAACTGGCAGCTCTAGACCAACTCTGCTCGAGCTTCCACACAACCTTATGTGACAGGGGAGTGTCCTCCCTTCAAGCGGCTCGAATGGTGGCCTCATGGATCCGTCCGGAGACCCGCCGCCATTACGGACTCCCACAACAAACCTTCAGGGCGGCCATCCGACCAAGCATGCAACGACAACCGCAAGGGCGGGAAACCTTGGGCGCCAGCACCCACGCTCCTACAAACCAGAGCGGAACCTGCCAACATGCACAACCTGCCCCACACATAGCGGCCCCGACAACTTCAGACCAGCAGAGCGCAACCCAACACAAGAGAACTCGGGGTGCCTGCCGCGAGGATGACCTAGATGCGAGAGCGTGGACCAAAGGGCGAGAGAACCCACCACCAAGACCCTCACAGCTAGACTTACAAGCAACAAGTGAAAGAACCGCCGCCCGGCGGGCCACTACAGCAGCAGACAATATGGGCACGCCGACAGCTATGCAGAAGTGGGGCAGACGGCGCAACACGACCCGCAACCCTGAAGCCCACCAGGTCTTAGGTGGGGAGGCCAGGTCCTTACCTATCACGGGAGTCGGCTGAACGTTGCTACCTCACTGAGAGCGGGCCCGCCGCCACGCCACCGCATCCACGCGGTCATCCTGGACTCTAACCCACACTTCTGTGATCTTGCCTCGACCTCACGGAACTCAGATAAGCAAAATATGATAAATAGACTGTGGGCATTGTTTCAACCAAGCGACTACCTGTTGGTTCAACAACTAGTTAACCTTAACAAAGCAGTTAATGCTTATGTATAATGCATGTGGTAACGCTACCTTGAATATTAACCAGGATAACTTGCCTAGCATTACCAGCATGTTATTAGCTTTACCTAGCATGTTTAGCCTGTGAAACCTACATATGTATGTGTTAGCCAGAGATTAGCCTGCACAGCCCCATGAGCGTTACCTGCTTTGATTTCACATAACAGGCTTATACCTACACCATGGGACTGCCGAGCAGGATATTTCACAGCCTACACCAAGCATGCAAGACACATCACAATGCTCTTGAGAGCAGATATTACTAGGCTGTAGTATGCTTTATAATACAACTTAGTTTACAATCGACGGCCAAACATGCACAGTGCATATACTTTAACCACTACTGACACGCTGTTCATAAAAGTTAGCACACACTGTGGTATATTTATCTCTGTCTTTCGCAACTCGCCATACATTGTGCATCAACCTCCACTACAACCACTAAGCGAGTAACCCAATCTAATATGCACTATGATAGTTTCCAATAACTCACTATAAGCACACACAGTGCATACACCTTGTATTACTATGACTACGCTTATGATCTCGCCAACATACACGAAGTTATTCCTGTTTCTATTAATCTCAATGCATATCACCTTGCTGTATTTAGCTACTCTGTGTCAGACTACAAAGCATATCTTTATCGATCCTTATGTGTTTTCATTCACTGACACGTCTTGATTTAACCTGTATTTTACTTAAAAAATGTTTTATGCCATGTTACAACCTGTTGACAAGCGGTCTCATACAGCTATTGTGGCGTAACAGACCTAAATGTTAATTCATGCATGAACAAAAATAAAGAATTAAAAAAAAAAAAACAACTTAATGCAGGCAGGCCCACTTGGCTAACAAAATTGAAAAGGGAGCACATTCTGCACATTTTTAAAGAAAAGGCTAATGCAACATGGGGACACATTGGATATCACGTTGTGGCTTTGAAAAGATAGTGCCTAAGCTTAAAACAAAACAGTTTTGAGCTTGTGCCAGCAAGGTGGCAGGGTTGGTGTGTGGCTGCCTCTAGAGTCCAGCAGTTGGAGTTCAGGTAGTAGCGGCTTTGTAGGCGTCCGTCGAGGAGCTCTGCGGTATAAACAGAACCGAGCCAGCTGGGTCCCAGACGTGCGTTGCGGTCGTCATCCCTGCCCCTCTGCCGGTCAGGGCGTCCTGTGGGAGACCCAGAGTCTCTAGGATGGCTGCTGCCCCTTCGAGGACTTGTACTGGGTGAGCTGTGGCCCCTTGGAGGACAGCCAGCGTGCGGGAACCTCTCCATCTGTACGGTATGTTTCGTTCACGCAATAGTTGTGTGAAGGGCTGTAGGGATCTGCGCCACACCTGATAAGTCCCTGAAAAAGGTGAGTAGTGATTCCTCGAAGTTGTAGGGTTTTTTTCCCTCTAGAGCTCCCAGGACTGCAATCTTGTCTTGTTCCGATTGAAAGCGGACAATCAGGTCCGTGGCTGGTGCCTTGGTTTGTTTCGGGATTCTGAACATGTCGACGGGTGTCACCGTTTTGGCCTGTTTAGCGGGCAGTATTGCTGTTAGTAGCCTCCTTACGAGGTGCGGTAGCTCTGCATCAGGGATCTTTTCTGCTACTCCTCGGATTTTGAGGTTTTTGTCTCGCCTGGAGTCCTCCAGCGCTGCGAACCGATGTTGTGCGGCGGTATGTTGCTCGTGAAGCGTGTGTACCTCTTTTTTCAATTGGGCGAGTTGTGCCTGCGTTTCATGGGATTCCCTTTCCATGGTCCCCATGCAGCCGGTGAGGCCCTGGAGATCTTTGCAGAAGGTCGCCATGTCCATATGTATGTCTCTCCGCAGGCCCGCCAGCAGCTCCTGCATGTCTGCCTTGGTGACAGGAGTTGAGCCAGGCTGTTGTGCTGCTGGTGTCGGGTTCTTGTTTTGCTCTCGCGGAGTAGATAGGTGGAGGTCCCCGGGCTCAAGGCTTTGGTCATCCGAGAAGTCTGAGCTCTCCCCCATGTAGGTGGCCATCTTAGGCATTGTGGAGCCGTGTGCCTGCCGCCATAGGTCGCCGATACTCATGCCCGGTTTTGGCTTGTCTGGTCTCTGCTTTTTAATTTTCCGACCCATGCCGAGGGGGACTGGTGGGGTCGATTTTGGGGGATTAGGGTCGCTAAAATCTCTTTTGTTAGGCCTCTGGTCTCGGAGCACATCAGGCGACCGTTCCATTCAGCAGCCAAGCTCCGCCTACAGTCATAATGTTAATCATTGTTGGCCCTACAAATTAAATAGAGTAAAACATGTTGCTCTCTTTTTATGGTTGCCAGACCCACCATATATTCAAGGAAATATATATCACAATGTGATGCTGACGTTTGTGTCCATAGAAGTAGGTTAAGTAAATTCTGTCCCCCTGCTGCCCCAGCCAGTTTCACTTGTAAATACAAATAAATAAATAAATACAATGTGAGGACTAATCACTAAGTGTGTGTGATAATAAAAAAGTTTAGTTGTTTCCCTAGTACATGTATGCATACATGCATGCCATCATATTTGTTTGCGGGTTGAACAGGCACACACGTTTTAAACTTAAAGGAACACTATAGTGTTAGAAAAACAAACATGTGTTACTAACACTATAGTGCTGGAGTGGCTGTTTAGGTGACCAGCCCCTTCTCTGTGAAGTAAAAAGGTGTTTAAACTTACCTTTTTGACCTTACTGCACAGGTCTCACTGGAGCTGACACCACCACCATGGCTGAGATCTTTCATTTTAATTATCTCAGCCAATCTAATGCTTTCCCATAGGAAAGCATTGGAAGGGTTATTGCACATGGTGCACCAATCAGCATTGAATCAGTGCATCTCTATGGGTAGTGCGTGTGGCGGAACTGCTGCCTGTTCATGGATTTCCCTTTTCTTTTCATGTGTTTCCCCTATATTTTCATGTTTTGTGCCCGCTCCCCATTTGGGAGTGCCTCCACGAAGGGAATCCACCCCAATACCCCATTTAGAACGCTGGGTTAGACCGTGCACACCTTGCAACATAAGTGTCAAACCGCAAGGGAAACAATTAATGAGTGCTTCTCTGGGTGGTCGCCATTCGTACAGGCGAACGCCACCAGAGGGAGCATTCATTAATTTTTTCCTGACTTGTTTGTCTCCCGAATGAGGACCTCCCCGGTGCCCCATTAGAACGTTCACACCAATTAATCAGAGCATTCGCACTCGCAACATAGGTGTGAAACTGCAAGGGAAGTAATTAATGAGTGCTCCCCTGGGGGGGCCACCATTCGTATAGACGAACGCCAGCCAGAGGGAGCATTCATACCACAAAAGGAGGAGTTTCCCTTGTCTGGGTTTCACAACAGGACCTCGCTAACGGAGTCTAGTGTTCCTGAGATTGGTGTGGGCATTTTTGGGGCACTGGCGAGTTTGGGGGGCTCTCCTGAACCTGAGGGACAAAGAGACCAGCTCTTTTTCCACGGGCGTGCTTTCCTGTGCCTGGGAGACAAAGGGAAGGTCCTTTTTTTTCATGCCTAGCAACCCAGGCAGAGAGGCTCTTGGAAAGAAGACCCTTGGTGGTTGGTGTAGGGAGCCCTGTGGACTTTGTGGTGGGATTTGGGGACAAATGGAACAGAGTCTCTTCCCACGCTTGGACCCCCAGGGAGGGGAAGGATCTTGGGATGTGTCCTTGTATGTTTGTGTGGAAAACCCTTGCACTGGGTTATGCATAAAAGCCGTGTGTGGCCTATAAAATCGTCCGGTTAGTGGGGTGGAAATGGGTCTCTTGATACTGTAAGTAATTCCTGACTGGCTGAAGGAAAGGAATTAGCGGAGGTAACCGTTTGGGTTACCCTGGGTCCGCTAAAGTGTTCAGCGTCAGAAGTTTAATGTAGGTGCTGCACGCTGTGATATGAAGTTTGAGTGCGTGCCTCTAGAGGAGTTCCTAGACAGCAATGTAAACATTGCCTGTTCTATGAAAAGACCGCATTACCATTGCTTAGCCTGCAGGGACAAGCTATAGAAACCAGAACCACTGCATTAAACTGTAGTAGTTCTGGTGACTATAGTGTCCCTTTAATCAATAGGAATTCTTCACATTATAGAACAGAACTTTGCATGTGTTTAGCAATTATGATATGAGTCTAGAAAAACATGATGGTTCTCTAAATGGATTATTTGACATCTGTTTCTGGGTATTGAAGAGCTATACTATGATTCTTTCTCATCTATGGTAAACTAGTATTACATTAGAAGATACAGACATATCTGTGGTTATCTCTGGACATTTATTTGTGAATTACCAATTGTTTTTAGTTAGTATAATTCATTTGTTCAAAATTCAGCTAAAACACATACAAATCATCCTACTGTATGTAATATAAGATTTCTAAAGTACCATAGCAGTAATTTGCTCCACAATGTATTTAATCTATACAGGCTTAATGATAGTAATATTATAAGTTTGTACATGGTGGAATAAATTACAATATTCTGTTAAGCAGCTGTGATAGAGCCTGTAGTGTTTGCCAATAATTAATAGGGCAATTTGCTTTGTCAGACAACTTTCATGAGTCTTTCTGTTTGAGACATGCATCTGTTATCTCAAGCAAATTCATGATGTACACTCTTTTTATCCTTAATGTACAAATACTTAATGAACAATTGTGTATTAATTTAAATATTCACTTGAATTTCAGGGTCTATCGTTATTTATTAATCGATATGAGTAAGGTACCATATGAAATAATGTCTCTCGCTTCAGTCAGTTGATGGCCAATAATGTCATTAAGAGAGCAAAGGTTAAGTGAATGTCTTCTGAACCCAGACAACATTAATGTCTTAAAAAGAATAATGCATGGATGGTGTCACCCACTCATGTCTGTATTTACATAGTTGTGTCATAGCTCGTTCCTGTAGGCAGAGAATTCTAAGGCATCATCTGCTTCCACCACAAAAAAGGCAGATAAAATAAAATGAGTCTTACTTAGTAACTGGATATTGCAAGCATTAAAAAATACTTTCACATTTGACCATTAGTAAGATTGTACATATTTCTGCTAGTAATGAATTGTGTTTTAATTTGTGACTATAGTGAGGGTATGCAGCTTTGTAAATGTATACTATGTTAAATGTAATGTTTGAAGTGATGAGGGTAAAAGGGGGACTTAAGGCTTGGAAACTTAATATTGGAGTCAGATTACATAGGGCATTTAGTGATAAGAAGATTTGAAACTTGAGAGGGTTTTATTTTATGATATAAGGGGTATTTTTAAAGGGACACTTATAGTCAGCTAAACAACTACAGCTTAATGTAGTTCTTCTGGTGGGTATAGTCAGTCCCTGTAGACTTTTTTATGTAAACATTGCCCGTTCAGAAAAAAGGCAGTGTTTACATTACAGCCAAGGAACACCTCTAGTGGCTAGGCTACTCCTCAGACCTCAGCCGTTTAGTTTCCACGCTCTGCATGAAGACGTTGATCGCTCCCCATTGAAGCAATGCATCTCTATAAGGAGATGCTGATTGGCTAGGGCGGTGTTTGGCCCTGCCTCAAACCCCACCTCTTGGCTGAGTTCATCAGAATTGACAATCTCAGCCAGCCCTTTGCTTTCCCATGGTGGACCTGTGTGGTGCTGGAAATAAGGTACCTTTTCCTATTATTTTAGACGGGGTGGGTAAGGACCCGGCATGCAATTTTAGCACTATAGGGCCAGGAATACATGTATTCCTGACCCTATGGTGTTTTTTTAGAGTTAGAGTGGGGTTCAATTTAGTATTTGGGTACAGGGAGTGTTAAGGATTATTGAGTTTAAGGTTGGAGTTGTGTTGAATTTAGTATTCTGATGCATTAGGGCCTGTTATACAGAATGCATCACTCTGATCTTCCCCATTCCTCTTGCAAGGCATTTCCTGTGTGAGAGGTTTTTAGTGGGCAGATGGGAAATGGTCCCTTCTTCTTCATGTCCAGCCTCACACGCAGACATTAGTGGAGCTGCGATAGCATTGCGTTTTCTACCTGCTGTTTCTGCAGATGCTAATTGGACAACAGATGACACTGGTACCTATGTTTTCCAACCAGGCCACTTAAAGGGACACTATTAGTTTTGGTGTATAGAACATGCCCCTGCAGCCTCACTGCTCAATCCTCTGCCATTTAGGAGTTAAATCCCTTTGTTTATGAACCCTAGTCACACCTCCCTGCATGTGACTTGCACAGCCTTCCATAAACACTTCCTGTAAAGAGAGCCCTATTTAGGCTTTCTTTATTGCAAGTTCTGTTTATTTAAGATTTTCTTATCCCCTGCTATGTTAATAGCTTGCTAGACCCTGCAAGAGCCTCCTGTATGTGATTAAAGTTCAATTTAGAGATTGAGATACAATTATTTAAGGTAAATTACATCTGTTTGAAAGTGAAACCAGTTTTTGTTTCATGCATGCTCTGTCAATCATAGCCAGGGGAGGTGTGGCTAGGGCTGCATAAACAGAAACAAAGTGATTTAACTCCTAAATGACAGTGAATTGAGCAGTGAAATTGCAAGGGAATGATCTATACACTAAAACTGCTTTATTTAGCTAAAGTAATTTAGGTGACTATAGTATTCCTTTAAGCTCCAAAAAGGCACTTTATATGTGCTGTAAATAAGTTCCCTCTACAGGAGGTGTGCCTTTAGACAGGTGCCTTCTCTGACTAATGGAAAATCTGACCGTGTGTTAACTGTTCAGAACAACGTTTAAAAATATGATATATATATTTGTTAGTAATTTCCTTAATTTGACCAAAATTCTTATTTTATTCTTGTTTTTAATGTTGTTATTGTAAGAACATTGTGAAGTTACCATTTTCTCTTGTTTTTTTGTGATAAACAATAAAGCAGTTTAAGCGTTTGATTTAAATGGTTGATAGCATATATATTAGAAATCATGCATTTCAGTTACCTGTTTGTTGTATAGATTTTTGTTTTTTTATACAATTTTATCCTGAAATATGCAACTCTGCAAAACATGATGAGGTTTTATAAATGAGTTTTCACTCTATTTTCTTTTAAACTGAACATACCAGTTTATTTTTTTTCGTTCATTGTATACCCAGAATACATTTTTGTTATTTACCACAAGTGAAGTGATAAGAGGAATGTTCTTTTAATGAAGGGTATATTTCTTGCCTTTTATCAAACAGTCCCACAATGCATTCAAATGGTTTTTTAAGTGCATTTTTGTTTGTATAGCAAATCCATAATAATGAACATGTTAAAGTGCATAGTTTGTTTTAATGATAAATATACAGAATGTTGTAGTGGCAGCCCAGGTTTGTCAATTTGTATATTTCAAAACACGTTGGCTTTATAGTACATCATTTGTGAAACATGTGCTTATTCTCTTTATATTTCATTCATTAACTATAATGCCAGATTGGCTCATTTTTCTCTCTTAAGACACAGTCAGAACTGTCTAATACATTACATTCAAATTGTTAACAAAAAAAGAAGAACTATGAAGGTAATGGGTATGTGTATGTTTGTATATTGAGGAGGATGGAAGTTGGGTTTCTAATTCTTAATAAAATTGCAAGAAGTAACATATCCAAAAACTGCATTCATACTCATCCATTCTCCTCTAATCCAGCTGAAGAATGATTCTTTTACTGAAAAGTTAAATTGACTTCTAAAGGAGATCTGTAACTGCCATACTTTTTTTTTTCCCCAAAGGGTGCATCTAATATTTATACTCCATTGAAACAAATAACAGTTTAAAGAAAGAATGCTCCATGCGTCATAACCATTAAAGTCCCCTGAAGTGATTATGGTGCCAAGGGTGCCCTGGCACCCTCAAGGTAAGTAGTTAAACTGTTTGAGAATGGTTTGACAACATAGCTGGGAAGCACTGGGCGTGCCTGCTGCCTCACCTAGTGCCAATAACGCCTGTAAGATTCAAAGATAAAGGATACCACACTCTCACAGTGAAAACTAGGTGCGTCAAAGACCAGATTGGCAAGACCCAATTGAATAGATATTATTATAAAGTAGATCCAGGCACTCAAGGTTTCATTAAAAAGGCAGATTTATTATAAACTGAATGTGCAACGTTTTGACCTACAAAGCTTGATAAAGGCATCTGTGTAGGCCGAAACGTTGCACGTTTAGTTTTCAATAAATCTGCCTTTTTGAAGAAACCTTGAGTGCCTGGACCTACTTTCTATTGATACCTCCTGTAAGGGCAAGAAGGTCCTTTTAGCTTCAGGATAGAGCTTCTGGAAGAAGGGGAGCATGCAGGCACCCGCCTGGATCCAAGCAAGTTATTAAAATAATATTTAAACAGTTTGACTACTTACTCTGGGAGGATATAACCAGTATAGCAACCTGCAACGGTTTCACTGCTTGGAGGGTTTGTTTAACATGTACAGACTTTGTTTAGTAGTTAAATCAAACTTTTTAGTAGGAGGGTAGAGGTGGAGATTGACTACCTGTTAAACTGTAATGCAGATGTCCAGATGTAAGATCAGGTCAGATAAAAGTCATTATATTATTGTTAATAATAACTGTAGTGAATGATAAACAGGAAAATATAAATGTATATAAGAAGGTGGATTGAACTAACTGAAATTGGATTTAATTGTAGATTATGCTAGCTTTAGTGTACCTATAATCTTAATTTTATTAATGACAGGAGGCGAGTATTTGCTTAAGTCTCTCTTTACTAGAACTCCACAGCAGCACAGAAAACAACCAATCAGAAAAAAGTTAGGTACTATAAAACTCTCCTCCCCATGCATCATTTCCTCTTTCAAGCTGCGACAAAAACAGAATAAAAGGCAGAAAACATAATGGGGAAAAAACAAAGTCCTAGATACAATGAAGACCATCATCCAATGTCCACCATCCGAGAAGAACTGCCAAATCAGATAACGTTGATGGACTGTAAACTGAAACGAGAGAAAAACAGAATCGAACAGGTTGATTATCCGATGAAATGTACTCTGAATAAACATGTAGGTACCCAATGTAGTAACCAAAATTACCTTAATATGTAGATATCCCAACCTTACTTATGAAAACAGACATAAGAAACATGTGACAGGTAGCAGGGACAACAAGCAGAGTTGCATACGTACCTGATTAATCCAAACTATTAAAATTAACAAGGGAGGGATAAGAATGGGTGGGAAATACTCGCCTCCTGTCATTAATAAAATTAAGATTATAGGTACACTAAAGCTAGCATAATCTACAATTTTATAACATGACAGGAGGCTTCGTATTTGCTGTTTTAACGCTCAGTCAACAAATCCAACGCTGTTTGTTTCACTGGTACACCATCCGCTGATAGATCCATTGTATGTGGGGTTGCGACCTGTTTCCTACCATCCGGTCCATGAGCTGCCAAGCTGACCTATTAGCCATTTCCCTGCAGTCATAAAATGTTGAAGGTAATTTGCGGACTTAGGGCCGCGATAAGACACTGCCACCATGTCTCAACTCTTGATGTGCAAGGTTGCTCCACCGATCGAGCCAGGGTCACCCGGCGATGTGGCCCTGCAGGCAGATCTTCAATCTCAAGGAATGCGTCCACCACCAATTCCGTAATAGAACCGAGTAGGATCTTCGTTCCCTGATGGCCTACCCGGTGAGATGTCTCATCCGAGAATACATTTATTATGCAGGCAAGAGTGGGGCAAACTAGCCCTATCCCAAATGATTCCAATATTCCAACTTGACTGTGTAATCCCCGGCTGCGGTAGAGAAAGGACTCCAAAAGGACGTCCAATCAGGGTCCCAAACTGAACTTGTGTGGTGTAACGGTGGTTGACTATTCTAGAAATAGTGGGTCCCGGAAATATTCAAAGGAATGGGAAACGTAAACCGTAGTTGAGATTCCCATCCAGATGTCATCGTCTAAGAGTGATAAGATGTACGGATCCAATGGTGATTGGGACCTGTATAACAACGAAGAGTCCTCACGTGCTGTAGTGAGAGAGTGAAATAGTCCGACTACCCGTCGTAGATCCTGTTCCGTGCCCGACCTGTCCAAATTCGTGTAGGGGTTCTTGGTATACATGCCATCTACAAGATAGGGTATAATATAGTGAGACCCTAAGGTCCCTGTACCCCAGACTGTCTAAGCACGTATCTCCCAGAGTAGGCCCTAGGTCAAGGGACCCAGGAATTGATAACTGAAGTCAAAGTCAAAGT
This sequence comes from Pelobates fuscus, assembly GCF_036172605.1. Classification (NCBI taxonomy): domain Eukaryota; kingdom Metazoa; phylum Chordata; class Amphibia; order Anura; family Pelobatidae; genus Pelobates; species Pelobates fuscus. Next base: position 326,073,772 of record NC_086318.1, on the reverse strand, counting down.
TTGATAACTGAAGTCAAAGTCTCCCTATAGAGGGATACCTACCTTCTTAGTTTGGAGTCCCGCGAACACATAGCGTACTCCAATATGCAGGCAAGGCGTAAAGTCCCTTCGCTCATGACAGGTGACTCCAGAGAGCAGATATAGCGAAAAAATAAGGGTCTAGCTTCAGCCGTCCGAAACCTGTGTTGTCCTGTTTGAGAATGTCAGTAGCCCTATCGGAGTCTGTAACACATCCTGAGCCATACTCCAGCGGTATGTTGTGACCCGACTTTGACATATGTGTAGAAGTCGGGGCACACGAGGTTCCTCCATAGAGTCTCATAGGTCTCCTTGATGGTAGTTGAAAAGTGGGTTAGCGCGAATGCAAACCAAAATGGCTCCCGTGAGGGATATATAGAGTATAGGCGGAGGGCCCTCCATCTCCGAACCATGGTCTCCAGGTATGTGCTCAGAGGGGATGGGGCAGTCCTGCCATCTTATCCCAAGATTGTAATGACCGGGGAACTCAAGACAACCGGGGTTTCCGGTCTCACCATGCGATCCATGCGTACGGTGTACCTTCAGACCGTGTAGTAGGCCTTCCCTAATCTTGTTACCCGAGCAAGGCAGTGTCCGTTTGCTCCATGAAGGTCTCTGTATCTCATGTCATCCTGATATGAGAAAAACTGTCTGCGCAGACCTGCATTCTCTGCTAACTTGTATTATTCCTTTCTTTCTCACAATTAGGGTAAGATATAATGTGAGCCTAAAGTATCTATCTCAGGTCTCGTTACAGTTATCCAACCCTGTGACTTAAGGATATGGTTGCAGATCGGTCTTGTTAATAATTTGACAAGACCTGCATTCTCTGCTAACTTTTATTATTCCTTTCTTTCTCACAATTAGGGTAAGATATACTGTGAGCCTAAAGTATCTATCTCAGGTCTCGTTACAGTTATCCAACCCTGTGACTTAAGGATATGGTTGCAGATCGGTCTTGTTAATAATTTGCAAGACAACTTTTATCTACTCTGGGTTTATCTAGATATCTCCACTGTGCCTGTGACTCAAGGATATGGTGGTAGATTGGTCTTGATAATAATTTGCAAGACCACTTCTATCTCTTTTTTATTTTTTTTTAAAAATTCTTTATTTTTGCACTCGACAGGGAAGGCAAAAGTAATACGACATGTAAGCTTGCGCAGAAGCCAAAATATACAGGAACACACAATCAAAGACATATATATCACCTTTGGCACCCACAACAGTTCACTGTATGCAGTCTGTAATACCTGCCCCCTATCGAGGGTTTTTTTTTTTTTGTAGCAACACCAATTAAGTTCCTTACTGTTACACAGGAGATGCAGAGCGAGAAATAGCGGTAAGGTAAATCTTGTGCAATAGTATACATCGTTAGATAACCCCTACCAGAGCTCATATCGTATCACATACCATTCCTAAAGGTAATCCACCCCCGGAATTCCAGGCTATCCGCCTCCCTGCAAGTATATTGTACTACTAGACAGGTCCTGTACCTTGAGCAATAGCCCAGAGGCCACCCAAAGTAGGATGAGCCCCAGGGATCCCCGTCTCTCCATCATGACCCATGTCCGCGCTAGGAAGGAACCATTTCCAAGTGAACTGAGACAACACAAATGAGAGAAGGACAGTATAGAAGAGAAAAACCCTATACATATTAAGGGTTTTGTAGAAATATAAAAAGAGAAGAAGAAGAGAGAAGAAAGACTAGAAACAAGGATTAAAGGAATAAAGAGGGGGGGGGGAGGGAGGGTGGACGAGCTAGGGACCCCCCAAGTAGTGTTCGTGATCCCATCCCATTAAGTATCCCCAGTGCCCGGGGTGCTATTGTCCCACGGTTCCCATATTTTTTGGAAGGCCGCTACGGTCCCTCGCATCCTGGCAGTAAGTGATCCTGCTTTCCCTTATTCTAGAGATCACCCCCCCGAACTCCGGTCCTCCAGGTGTTAACCAAGCCGCTGCTATAGTTCTACGCGCACTCAAGGTGATTGTCCGCACCAATCTCTGTTCTTTCCTTGACCATCCCTCTATAGTTCTATTTAAAAGATAGATCCATGGGTCTAGGGGGAGGGGTCTGCCAAATGTCAGTCTCAGTAGGTTTTCAACAGCCTTCCAGAAACCCTGGAGCGCCGGGCATTCCCACCACATATGAAGATACGTACCCCGGAAACCGCAGCTCCTCCAACAATCGTCGGAGTCTAGTTTGTGCATTTTGTGCAAAATGGCCGGGGTAGTATACCATCTGAGCATGGTTTTCCATGCCTGTTCTTGTTGTGTGACGCATATAGAGGCGCTCTTGGTGGCTTCCCAGATTTCCTGCCATTCGATACCTTCGAGTGCTTCCCCTAAGTCCTGTTCCCATCTGTCAATGTACGCCAGTCTACCCCATTCTCTAGTTTCTGTACTAAGATGAGCGTAAATGAGGGTGATCATCCCCTTGGGGGCAGATGCATCTCTACAAAGTCTCTCGTAGAAGGTAAACTGCCCCTTGGCCGCGGCTATAATATCTGGTTTCCTAGCAAAGTCCCTCACCTGGAGGTATCGAAAATAATCTGTCGGAGTCAGGTGGGTGATTTGTTGGAGGTCTTGAAAAGGGATCACAGTCCCCCCTCGATAGAGTTGGTAATACCGTTGTACCCTGGTTTTTTCTATATTGCGAAAATTCCTCGGGGCCATACCAGGTGGAAATGCTCGATTCCTAAGTATCGGAGTCATAGGGGAGGGAGAGGAGGTGAGTCCGAATTTGGTGCAGTTCACATCCCATAATCGTAGAGAATTAAGGATGGCCGGGCAGGTTGCTCTGATCATGGGCCTATGTTCTCTCGGGACCCACATAGTGAATTGGGGAACATCAAGACCGACCATCAAAGATTCTATTTCCACCCATCTCCTTTCACCCACGGGGGAATGCCACATGATCACCTGGGACAGCTGGGCCGCCAAATAGTAATAGTACAAGTTTGGAAGCCCCAATCCCCCTCTATCTTTACGCCTATACAAGACTTGTCTGGCTATTCTATGCCGCTTATTCCGCCACACGAAGTTACAGATCGCCCTTTGTAGCGGCTGTAATTGAGATTTCGTGACGCGGATGGGGAGGGCTTGAAACAGGAATAGGATGCGAGGGAGGATGTTCATCTTGGCGGAGTGAATACGACCCAGCCAAGAGATAGGTTTATCGGTCCATTTGTCCATGTCATTCATTAAAGTCCGTAACATGGGTTCGTAATTGCTAGAGTACAGTCGGTTCGGGTCTGCCGTCAAGTGAACTCCCAGGTATTTGAGGGAGTGCGGTTCCATTCGTAGGTGGTAAGTGTTCTGTATCTGAGCCACATCTTCAGCTGTCATGCCGATTGGCATCGCGCTGGATTTTGGAATGTTTGCTTTGTATCCAGATAGGTCCCCGTATTCTCCTATAACTCTCTGCAATGCGGACATCGACTCGAGCGGGTTCGTAACGGTGAGGAGAACATCATCTGCGTAGGCAGATACAGTGAATTCTACCCCTCCGACTTCTACTCCATGAATGTTCGGATGCCTGCGGATCGCCTGTAGAAGAGGCTCGAGGGCCAGCACAAAGAGGAGGGGAGAGAGAGGACACCCCTGCCTGGTTCCATTATGTAGGTGAAAAGGAGTAAGCGGGGCCCCTGAAATCTGTATCTGAGCCCTTACATCATGGTACATTGCCCTCGTGATTTGCACGAACTCGTCCGGAAATCCCAGGTGTGACAATACAGCAAATAGGAAATTCCATTTGACCCTGTCGAAGGCCTTCTCGGCATCGATAGATATTACCAGGGAGGGCGTATTCGTCGCCACCTGTTTCCAGATCAGATCAACCGTTCGCCTTGTATTTTCGAACAATTGTCGGCCTTGTATGAACCCCACCTGATCGGCATGTATAAGAGTAGTCAGAAGTGGGTTCAGCCTGTCTGCCTGTATTTTGGCCAAGATCTTCACATCGTGGTTAATCAACGATATAGGCCTGTAGTTTTCAGGTAGGTGTGCATCCTTATCCGGTTTGGGTAGTAATACGATCGTAGCCAATGACATGTCAGGGCCCAATCTTCCTCCCTGTCTTAAGGAGTTAAACAGCGTCGCCAGGTGAGGCGCTAGCTCCTCCCTGAAGGCCTTGTAATATGATCCATCATATCCGTCAGGGCCAGGTGCCTTGTTCCCCTTAAGGCTCGATATGGCCTTGTCTACCTCCTCAATACTGATCTCCGCCGCTAGGTTCCCGGCAGCGTCGCTTGACAATTTGGGCAAGTCTAGTCCATCGAGAAATCGTGTTATGCTTCGGTCCTCCTGGCCTCCCATCAAGTGGCCGTTCGGGGAGTGATTATACAATTGTTTATAATATTCTTCAAATACCTTTGCGATGTCCGTCGGTTTTGTTTTTGTCGTACCATCTGGGTGTCTGATGGCCGTGATGTGAGGCCATTGTTGCCTGGGCCTAAGCGTCCTGGCCAATAGCGTATCCATTTTATTGGCTTGATCGAAATAGGTCCGTCTGGACCACGTCATGGCCTTAGCCGTGTCATCTAGCAGAAGTGTGCGTATGTCCCGTCTGACTGCCTCCAGTCTACCGTGTATTTCAGCGTCCGGGGTAGCCTGGTGTTGCTGCTCAAGGTTCCTCAACCGTTTAAGCAGAGTTTCCAGGTGAAGGTGTTTCAGTCGTTTCTTTCTTGTGGCCAGTTTAATCAGTTCCCCTCTTATGACCGCCTTGTGTGCAGCCCAGATCGTGCTGTTGCTTACGTCAGGTGTGGTGTTGACCTGGAAATAATCCGTAATAGCCTTCCGAATGCTGTCTAGAATCGACTCATCTCTCAGCAGCGATGAATTCAGTCTCCAGGACCATGGGCTCGCCGTGCAAAGATTACCTAAGACTATAGATGCGTCAGCATGGTCAGACCAGGATATATTCCCCACCTCTGAGCTCGAGAGCCTGGAAAGGCTTGCTGCATTTATTAAAAATAGGTCTATTCTGGAATAGGTTCCATGAGGAGCAGAGTAAAAAGTATAATCTCTGTCCATAGGATGTTGCGCCCTCCAAGCATCCACCAGTCCTGTTTCCGCAATAAAGGTCTTAAGCTGGCGGTCCTGTCCCCCGCGTCCCTGCGATCTCGGACCTCCAGCCCTGGAGCTCCTATCCATCGCCGGACAGGGTGTAGCATTAAAATCTCCCCCCATAAGGACCATGCCGTGTGGCAACGCGGCAACCTTATCACGCAGTGTAGACCAAAACCCAGCATCTGGCTGATTCGGGGCGTAAATGTTGATCAGGTGTACAACGTGGGAATGGAGAGTCCCGGTAACTATAATGTATCGTCCCCCCGGATCCGCATCCTGGGCAGACAGCTGGAAGGGGCAAGAGCGTTTGATAACTATAGCGACACCGTTCCGTTTGCGATGCGACCTGGCTTCAAAGGAGCCCGTGTAGACATGGTCACGTAATTGAAAAGTAGCCTGTTTAGGTAGGTGAGTTTCCTGAAGGTATACAACGTCTGAGTTCATCCTTTTCAGGGCCCTAAACATTAGACGTCTCTTTTTAGGGGCGTTCAGACCCTTGACGTTTAAAGTGGTAATCTTAATCGCCATCGTGTGATAGATTACTCACCGCTAACGCTCTGCTGCCACTGTTTGTATTAGGGAGGATCCCCTGAGCAACAGGGATCCGCGTTGGGATGGTCCACTCGTCCGCCCCCCCCCCCAGGAGCGAGAAAGGGTGGGAAGGGTCAGGATGGGAAAAGAAAAGAGAAAGACAGAAGAAAGAATATGACAGAAAGAAAGGCATCCGGATAAAATCCGATGCGGTGAAAATTCTGGTCTTACAACTCGCCAGAACATATTGGGTAGCGAGGGCCCTCGTTCCCTGCACGATCAACGTGTGGAGGACACTGAGGATCCCTAAAGCCCCGCCCACCCGCGCCCCAAGCATTCTATAGAGACCTTACCGGCATAATGGTATCCCGCCCCCAACCATCCCGGATCCCACCCGGTGGACATAAATTACGGTAACCCCCTTACCGGACTGTCTCCAACCACCATTTAAACCCTCACCCCTGAAAACACACAGCAGCTAATGAGGGGCCGCTGCTCCCTGCCTCCGGTTAAGCCACCACTACCATTCCAACAACCCTAGGCTAGTCCCTTCTTCCCTGCAGTAGTGCCTGAGCAGGAAAAAACTCAAACTATCGCCTAGTATAGTAAAAGTCTGGCGACAAAATCAACATTATCCCCAACCTTGGAGACATAACCCCCGCCCACATTGCTTGGACGGGCCAGTATTACTCTGAGGGTCCCCTAAATTCCATTCAACTAAAGTCATATGGGTGGACACGCGGCTTACGGCCCCTAGTCTCAGCACAATAAGACTGCCTGTACGTCCCCAAGGGTGTGACAGTGACCACCCGCATCACATAATGTTACAATATGAGGTAGGCCGAAAACTCAGCTGTTCGGTCGCCCGGTGAACAGTTGCGTACTGGTATCTCCAAAGCGTGGTTTTGGAGTAATTTTAATAGGTTCACCATTTTGTTGTTTTTTATTTATTAAAAAGGGCAAATGATGGAGTATAATATATGAAAGGGATATCGAAAGATATGTACACCCCCCCCTGGCGCCTGTATCGACTAAGCAATAGTTAACCCCGCGTTACGCGGATGTCTGTAGGGAGCACAGTACTGGGCCCCGTTCAGAAAACTAACTGGGAAAAAATGGGATCAAGCCTGACGCACCTCGCAAGGGGACCCAACCATCCCTCGGCCCCTCCATTTCTGTGCCCACCCCCTCCCCCAACAAAAATAAGCTCAGAGCCTACCTAACAGTGAAAATAACAAGTTAGCCACCCATGGCTTCACCCGTGAAGTATCATACATACGGGATTTAGGTCTCAAAAACAGTTTCAGAGCATGTCGTGTTTACAATATCCACATTAGGTTTTTACACATTGGTTGATCAGATTCTCTCCCCCTGTTTGTTTTGGATTTTGATAGGAGAAATGCGACTCGGCTACCAGCATGCATCAGGCCCTCAAACAACTAAATGTAGCAATAACTTATTTTTAAACAAGCATAACACGCAATAAAACGTACATTAGTATAGATACACAAGCTTTGAAATGTTCCATACTGGAGAAAGGGCAAAGGGTGCTCTTTGTCCCCATCGCCCCAGTGTCCTCATACAATTTTACCCTTAACATATATACATTGTTTTTTATATTTTGCTGTTTTTCGTTGTTTTTTATATTTTCTGTAGAGAAGCAAAATGCAGCTAGGCAAAGAGCACGCAGCAGGCTATCAACCTACATTGCTCTATGTCCTCTGTGCTCCAGCTGCATCCCACAATTTTACCATAAGCATATATACAGTTTGTGACAGAAAGTGCAATGTAACTTGGCGAGCGGTATACATCAAGCTATTGAGACTACCTAGCATTTCGTCCCCTCTGCTCCAGTTTTACCGGATGAATTGAACATATAACATATATACATTTACATTTTTCTTTTTTTTTTTTTTTTTTTTTGTCGTTTCGTTTCAAATATTATGGGGATAAGCGAAATAGTAGGAAGCTAACAGCTTACTTCAGGTTCTAAAGACTGTCCTGGTCCCTGTCCCCCATGCCCCGGTGTCTGAACAAAAAAGCAAAGTGTAACTAGGCTATACGTGCAGACCGGGCTATCAAACTGCTGTGCCCCTTGTCACCATTGCTCCAGTTTCGTCAAACAATTCCGCCCTAAACAGATATACATTTTATACATTTTGTTATTATTTTTCAGTTGTTTTTTTTTTTTTTTTTTTTTTAAATTTTTTTTAACTTATTTATATATTTGTTAAAGTGTTAGGTAACGGTGAGCAATACGTAGCCTGGTAAACCGGACACCTCAGGCTATCAAAGTGTTCCGCTCTATATCCTCTCCGCTCTGGTGTTTACCACACCATTGTACCATAGACAAATTTACATTTTAAATTTTAAACAATTTCTTTAAGTGTATAGCTGCCACACCCCAGGCTCAGCAAGGGTGTAGCTACCATCACCCGTAAACCCCGACCCTCTCCAGTCCCCCCCGGGGGCGCAGGGCCTCAGCCGAGGAAAAAAGGACCAGGCCGGAGACCAGGCCCGGATAAACGGGGAGAGGAACCGAAGCCCCTACAGCCCCAACCAGGAAAAAGGCGCCCCCCGGGGGGAGGAAGCAGAGAGGTCGAGTGAGCATTATTAGGGAATAGGAGCAGGGGAAAGGGACCAGCAAGCAAACCAACCCGGAGAAGTCCAGTCCGATCCTCTCTCGTTGGAAGATTCGTCCCCAGGTAAGTAACACCCCGTGTTGCAGGATAGAACTATAGGTAGAAGCAGCATAACCCGAAACCCCTCCCAAACCAACAGCAAGCCCTCCCAGACCCTCCCGGGCAGAAAAGAAAAAATACAGCCCGGTGACAGAGGAGGAGAAGGGCAGTCCTCAGCGCTCCTGTAACTTGAGGTAGGCGACTCCGCAGGCCCAAAGGGCATGGCCGGGTAGCGTCCACAGGGAGGGGGGGGGGGGGGGGTACCAGGCTATAAAAAAGAAAAACATACCCACAACTTTGGGCCCCATCCCATACCCCACCCCAATTAAACTTTACGGAAAAAACCTCCAGCCTTCCGCAAGGCACTGGCCAGCATAAGCCGGGGAGACCAGGGACACCAGCTAGAAGGGAAAAACGATGCAGGCTACCTTCAACTGCGTCCCCGCGATCCTGCCTCCTTCCACTCCGACACCAAACGAGGGAGATCCTCCGGGTATATCGCCAAATCGGGTAGGTCAGCAGGCGGATGTATGCCCAGGCCGTTGAGCATGCGGCGGGGGTCCCCTCCCGGTGCGAGTACGTGCACTCGATCTCCCCGGAACACCATCAGCTTGAAGGGGAACCCCCATGCATACCTGATGCCGGCTGCCCGCAAGGCCTCGGTGATGGGCCGCCAATCCCTCCTCCGTTGCAGCGTGGAGGGAGCTAGATCTTGAAAGAGGGTAATCACGTTACCGGCATATCGAATGGGCCCCTCTCGGCTCTTTTTCATCAACGCCTCCTTGGTGCGGTAGTATAAGAAGCGGACGACGACATCCCTCGGGGAGTTGACGTCGTTCCTCTGGCCCCTAAAGGCCCTGTGAGCCCTCTCCATGTGCCACTGATCGTCTGGCAATTGCGGAAGAAGCGGTTTCAGGACGGTGAACAGGAGCCCCTGTAAATCCTCACCAGCGCTCTCAGGTAGGCCCCGCAGGCGGACATTATTTCTCCGGGACCGGTTGGCTAGATCTTCAAAAGCAAGGTCCATCGCCACCAGCTGGGTCGCCATGCCATTTAGCCTGTCAACAACCGCGTTGTGGGCCTGAGTCGAGGCCTCCATGCGGTCTTCAAGTTTCGCGGTACGCTCTCCCAAGGCCCCAATCTCGGCCTGGAGGACCGCCGTGGATTTGGCGATTTCGCCTGCCAGGAACGTTTTCACCTCGGCCAGTTTAGCCAGTATAGTGTCCCGGTCGTCGGGGGAGGCCTCCCTGTCCGCACGAGGTGATGCCTGAGGGGTCGCTCCGGCGCCATCTTGGGGCCCCGACCGGCCCTGTTTCTGTGCCGACATGAGGTCTAGGACTGATCCGCCCGATTCCGTGCCCCGCTTTTGCTGTCTTTTAGGGGGGGGCCTCTTCTCCATGTCAGCAGATATCTTGGGGTAACCAAAAGTTGGGTAAGGTCGCTGATTTTAGCTATTTTGGGCGCGTTTCGCCGGGAGCTCTAGGGAGACACGTCTAGTCTCATCGACGGTCAGACCACGCCCCCCTCTATCTCTTTTTTCTATCTAGATATTTCCATAGTTGTCATTTGTGGTCCTTTGAGCCCTCTAATCTGACTGCTCCCAGCCGTAGGACCAGTGAATCCTAGTCAATATTTCACTTAGCATTTTTTAGCTAAGCTTATTGATTGTCTGTAAGCTATCAGAATTGACCTACCATGATTAAAGTCTAATATCTGTAGCTTTCTAGAGACTTATTTATCAGTATACTATTGACTAAGACATATTGAGGTGTGCCATTAAGGCTAGATTTACTACCCAATTTTTGGGTATTTGACCACCTATTTAGGTTTATTTGCTAATTGATTCTTTACGTTCAGATCACTACTTAATGCGGATGATCCCATTTTTTCCATATTCCAGTACTTACTTTAGACACCTGGGTACTTTATCCAGATGGTCCAAGTAATTCTTCTTTGTTTTCTAAATAGGGGTTAAGCCCCAGGACACCTCTGGAGTGTCCATTTTAGGTGTATTTCTACCAGTGTTGGTGGACTCCATTTGCTGGACCCACCAATAAGGGTAGAGATCTATCTCTTTATAGAGTCTGCTACACATCCTGAGCCATACTCCAGCGGTATGTTGTGACCCGACTTTGACATATGTGTAGAAGTCGGGGCACACGAGGTTCCTCCATAGAGTCTCATAGGTCTCCTTGATGGTAGTTGAAAAGTGGGTTAGCGCGAATCCAAACCAAAACGGCTCCCGAGAGGGATATATAGAGTATAGGCGGAGGGCCCTCCATCTCCGAACCATGGTCTCCAGGTATGTGCTCAGAGGGGATGGGGCAGTCCTGCCATCTTATCCCAAGATTGTAATGACCGGGGAACTCAAGACAACCGGGGTTTCCGGTCTCACCATGCGATCCATGCGTACGGTGTACCTTCAGACCGGGTAGTAGGCCTTCCCTAGTCTTGTTACCCGAGCAAGGCAGTGTCCGTTTGCTCCATGAAGGTCTCCGTATCTCATGTCATCCTGATATGGGAAAAACTGTCTGCGCAGTTTGTTCGCAATGGTCCGGACATTCAAAACAGAATGCAATTCTCTGTTATATATAGTGCAGAAATGCCAAAACCTGCACTCTTGCAATACCAGAGGCTCATCTGTTAGCCATACCGTCTCCATGAGCGTGAGTAAATAAGTGGAAGTCTCCCCCCGTTATACCTCTGTGAGTATTTCTCGCGTGTGGTACAGAGGTCAGGATCCAGTTGATCCATTAAGGAGATAAATAGAGGGATCCAGTCTAAATATGTATATCCTGCATGATCAGGCATCCCTCTACAACGAAATCAGTAGCACGGTCGTTAGATCTAATTGAATGCAGGAGGAACGCCCCTCTATGCAGTCATCGATGTCTTGCACCGGTACAAGCCTGTGTGAAGAACAAATGGACGGCACTGTAGAACGTTGAGTGTATGGGAGAGCCGTGCTCTTTAATAATGTGACCGAATTCCGCATCAGCGTCCGGCTGATAGCCTGAGCGGGCCGCACCCGTTAATAACCAAACAGTAGAGTCTACATCGGTGACCGGTTCTCTCTATGAGAATATGTCACTCCAAACATGTCCTCTGTATCCAGCTCAGTATCGGGCTGAGGTTGAGGGAGGGCCGTGCCCTCTAATAACAAATCAGTGTCCGGTTCCGTATATGAGAGGGATTCGCTCTTTGTTCCCGAAAATAAAATATCATTCTTGTGAGCCAAACTAGAGTCCCTTAGAGACTCAGGGTGACCAACTGCAGGGGTACACTAATTACTAATATCAGCATAAGACTGAGGACCTTAGGTGGCTCTCTCCCCGACCACGAGACCTCTCTCTGAATCGCTCCCCTGAGAAGGAATCAACTGGTAGTAAACCAGACCGATGGCAGATGGGATAGTATACAACCTTGGGCCGTGTCCATCCTCAATAACAGAAAGGGATGGTGCGAAAATGCAACCTTCGGAAACAATGATGGAAACTACCAACTGACCGCCCGGATCCCGTGCGCGCGCGGGGTCCAGGATGACCGTCGGTAGCCTGAGGAAAGCTGGAGACGTTCTCCGCAATCCACGAGCGCCCGGGAGGTCGGAGGAGGTCAAGTCAGGTCTCTCGACGACCCGAGCGATAGGAAAAAGAAGGCACGAAAACAAAAAACAAAAATAAATGTAGATAAGGGTAAATACGTAAATTCTATCTCGGATAGAATGCAAATAGCAGGCTGGAAGGCAAATCAAGTGAGCCCCACTGAACAGGGCCAGGAGCTAACCTTACGCAGGAATAACTACCGATATCTATAAGGATACCGGGAGACAGAGGGTTAGTTGTTAAAGACAAGGAAACACTGTGTCCCCCTGTAGGTGTCTGAATACCGGTCCCTGCCTGTTCTCCTTGGAGGTGTGCCGTTGCCGGGCTGGTGTAAACCGTGGATGCGTGCCCGGGGTCATTATAAGAAACCTTGCCCTTCAGGCACGAGGTTTAGGGCCTTCACCCTTCCCACCATACTCAGGTGGCTGTATACTGGTGTCCTCTTGTATAGTATGGCAACTGTGCTTGCTTGAACACCTGCCCATCTCTATGTCACTAGTGGGCGCTGGGTTTTCCTTAGTGATATTCCCTCAGGCCTGCGGCCAAAAGGGGGTTCAGCACCGATAGAGCAGGCCCGTCAGAAGGGCACAGGCCCAGCAGGCCAAACAAATGGGCACAGAATAGTTGGCCAATCAAATAGGCACAGACCTAACAGGTCATTCAAATAGGCACATACATAGCAGGCCACTCAATGGGGCACAGACAAAGCAGGCCAATCAATGGGGAACAGACATAGCAGGCCAATCAATGGGGCACAGACATAGCAGGCCAATCAAAGTGGCACAGACATAGCAGGCCAATCCTGGGTTGTGTCTAAATGAGTAATAAGGGACCCCTGCATTTGGCAGAGTCCCCTAATCTTTGTCAATCTTCCGGGTACCTTGACATAGGATCCCCCGGCACCAACCCTATTAGACAGCATAATATTGTGTTAATAACATATAGCTGGGACTAGTAGTCCCTAAAAGCCAAGCAGGCAAATAGTGGTATTCCAGCTGCAATGGATATAGGCTGAAAATGTTCCAGTGATATAGTGCCCATTAAACAATGATGTACTGAGTGAGTCATTTTAACCGTGAGTAGGTTACGCACATGAACATGCAGATTTTTTTGAGATTCCTTCATCAAAATAATGCATCAACAGCATGCCACTTGAAGGTTATTATAGCCATGTTATATTCAGGAGTCAGGGCAAACAATTGTCAACTCAATGCACCCTCTTATTGAGCTTGGAAGGGACCACCTTCCAATTTTACAAGTCACAGACTCTGATGGGATTGAATCAGTGTCAGCATAGACTGGTTTCCCATAGCAGTCTGTGCCAGAGCAAGGTCTGCTTAGCTTTTTATATATGCTATGGACAGAGAATATCATCCTAAAGCAGTCTCATCTCTGACTCCAGAGAAGGGTCAGGAACATATATACTGATGCACCATGATATGCACCTAAGAACATATGAGTAAATGTGCAAAATAAATGTTATCCCACACTTGGATTATTACAAGTCCAGGTGACCCCTGATCCCACTGTCAAACTGGTTCTGTATGAGCCATGTAATAGTCAAAATTGAATAATTCTACAGGATATGGAGAAACATAAAATGTATATAGAAAATGTACAATAAACCCCAGAAGCAGGATACTGCTATTGTATAAGCTAATCCTGCATAGCCAGAAAGACAGCGTGGGAAGACAAACTGCGGTCCGATCACCGTGTCTGGAGGAGGGGCCGCGAGCCGGTGCACCCTCTAGCCGGTCGGACGCACGTGGCTCTCTGAAGAAGCTGGCCGCGGCGAGGCGGCCACATGGGTGAGCGGGTCCGGCTGCTGGGTACTGCGTCCGACCGCAAGAAAATCCTGGGGCCGGCAGGCTCACAATGCAGCTCGTGGAGTCAGAGGAGGCAGCCAGACGGCTAGTCTGCTGACTCCCTGAGCGCAGCCCCCGTAGCCCGCAGGGGGGGGGGGGGTGCTAATAGAAAGGCACTAGGTAGTGGGATAAGGGGACCCCCCCTAAAAAAAACAGATGGAAGGAAACCACATGGAAGGAAAAAAACATCCCCAGGACAGGGGAAGCAAGTATATATACAGAACGCAGATCAATATGTAACATATAACTAATATACATATAATTTGATACGAAAATATTAAAGATATAATTAAAATCCATAAATATAAAACATATATAACAAATATTATATGATATCAAAAGAAATAAAGATATGACTAAATACAAAATATATTTAAATAATAAATATATAACAAGATAGCTAAATATAATAAATGCAATAAATACAATATATAAATATAATAAATCTATACCATAATAAATATATATATATTAAGTATAAATCCTAAATAAGTCATACAAAATCCCAAAGCCACCCACTAGAAGCAGGAGGCAGTGGTACTCTGACCTGTACTGTCTGCGGAGCAGCAAAGAAAGAGGAAATGATGCATGGGGAGGGGAGTTTTATAGTACCTAACTTTTTTCTGATTGGTTGTTTTCTGTGCTGCTGTGGAGTTCTAGTAAAGAGAGATTTAAGCAAATACGAAGCCTCCTGTCATGTTATAAAATTACATATCCACAAATAAAACTACAAAATATGTTTGACAATTGTGTCCATACATAAGTGCAAATTTGCAGCCATATGTCGTGTAATGCTGCCTGGCAGTTATAATCTCTATTAGCAACAACATTATATGAAAGATAATTTCGTTTCAAAAACACTCTGAGCTACAGGTACCTAGAATTTCTGCAAATAATGGCTAACTATTTAGCAAAATCACTAGTACTTTGATAGCCACTGGGCTATCTGTATTCAATAAATACAGATAGCAATCACTGGAACTGTGTCCTTGCTATATTTGATATTCCTTGTACAATAAACAGGCATGAGTTATATATCACATTAACATTATATTTCATTATAAACTATCACTTTTGCATAGCCCTCTAATAAAGATGTTTATATATAGCATATTGTTTTATAGTGTATCGTTTTGCCTGGATGATCAATTATAGCATATTTAAAAATATACTTTAAATACCAAAACCACTACAACATAATATAGCGGTTTTGGTGCATAAATAATATATCTTTTCTCTTACAAACATCAATGGTAACATGATAAAAACACGTCAAGTGGCAGTCACACAGACATCTACTAGATTTACTTCCTATTTTACATGCTAATGCTTCTTACAGAGAAGTATTGAATTCAGTGCTTCTGTAAGAGAAGCATTGAATTTGTGGATCACAGTGATTAGAGGAGGATCTGATTGGACTCGAGATCCACCAAGGATAGACTGGGCTGCTCCTGGATTAGGTAGGTTCAATTGTGGTTGCATAAACAAATGTGATTGCATAAACTGAATGAACCCTTTGCAATGCTTATTTGTAAAATGTCAAAATAAATACAATACCTATACACACTATATATATATATATATATATATATATATATATATATATATTTATGTAGAATTGGAGAGTTCCTAAAATGTAATCTGAAGCTGCGTGTGACTGGAAAACAACCAAACTCCTTGAAAAGAAATAAAAAAGATTTTAAGAAATAAAGTGAAATTGTTTGTCAATTGGTTTCTACCATTTTTTTTACAGTCTACAACACTGTAGTAACAATACATTTTCTTTTCGAATAAGCTATGAAACATTAAACATACCTCTTGAGTTTCACAGGCTTCAGAGACCGGTTATTGTTGATTATAATGAATTATGTTGTGTGTGAGTCTTGCAATAATATGAGAGATAAATTTGTGACTCGCAAAGGCTTAATGTTCCTGGGGCAATACAGACTTAAAGTTATTGTTTGAACAGCCTCCAGGCAGCAAGGATGTTCAATCCCTCACTGTTCGGAACATAAATTTAATACAATGCAGAACTCAGTAGCATAGCTGTATTTTGTTTTGTGGCAAACAGTTTGTCAGTTTTTTTCACAAGTTTTTTCATTGCTGCAGATTGGAACTTAACAGTATACTTGTTCAAAGATCCAGAGAGTTAACAAATTTGCCTGATTTGATCTGATATTTTATATTAAAAATGGCATTCTATACAAAACATAAAAAGATGAGGCTGTATAACCGCTGGTAACAGGAGACAAAGCCTGAAGACAAATTGTTGTAGAGTGTTTTTATTTATATGTATCTTTAAAGGAACACTCCAAGCCCCATAACTACTACAATGCTCTGTAGTGGTGATAGTGACTGGATTGGGCTAGTGCAACCCCCACCCACCCCCCAGTGTAAGTAGTTATACTGTTTTAGAACAGTTTGACTTGTTACCACAGCTCCATGGTGTTGCCACTCCCTGTTTCCACTGCAGATGTTCTCTGGCTGAGCTAAGTCCCACAGTACAGGGCTTAGCTCATTGACTGAAAGTGATTAGCTGACACCCTCAACCAATGAGCTGGCCATGTACTGAATGACTTAGCTCAGCAGCTAATGGATGCTCCTAAGCATGAGTTTTCGGCTCTCATGAAGACTGTACAGAGGTGGGGGAACAGTGCCCAGCAGACCCTTGTTATGAAGTCAAATCCTCCATTTTTTTTGACTACTTACAATGGGGAGGGGGAGGCAAGGCACTCCTGGCACCACCACCATTACAGCATACTATAGAGGTTATGGTGTTTATTGTAACCCTTTAATTATTTTTATTGCAAATCTTATTTGTTTACTATGCCATTCACAAGTGGATATCCAATGCAATTCTAGCATTCAAGTAATATTTATCCCCAAAAAGTTTTGTAATTTTTTTTGTTTTACTTATCCCCACTTCCATATTTGTCATTTACTCTATTATAGGACTACACAACAGAATGTGTAAAAAAATATATATATATTTTTTAATTACAGACTTGTACCTGCCCTGCATACGTTTTGTATTTACTTGTGTGGAGTGGGCCTTGGTGCAATGTCATCATCAATATATTGCTGGTCTATTAGTCTTTTTTATCCCTCCCACCCGGGTCTCCCCCTATCTCTATGTAATTCTTGGTGTAGGTTTTTTGTCTATCCACTCTGTACACCTAGTCTTGGAGAGAACAAGAGCCTCTTATATCCTATATGGTTTCGATATTTTGTTATTCTGTTTATATATATACCACTTGTATTGTCTTTTGTACTGTTGGGAGTGTATTTTTTATAGAGGCTACCCTATATCCCCTGGTATAGAATTATAGTGATATCTATGGCATTCCTAGAAAACAGGAATTACTTAACTCCAAAATATACTCAGTCTTTGGCAATAATGAAATTACCCCATTAAAAGAAGCATATGAGGATAATGACATTTGTAGTAAAAATTTAGAGCAAGCCCTAATTAAGGAAATGAAGGCAAAATGGGAAATCCCACCACTCTTAACAAATATGTAAAAGAGAAAATAACTCCAAGAGGACTAAGGTTTTATAAAGATCCGGCCTTCGATTGAGAGGATCCTTATTTTATGGAAGGATGGAATAAAATGCTGGATGAGTTCTCGTTTAGTGCAATGGGATACATTGTATCTAGACGAGAAGAACATTTACAAAATATTGATACAGATATTAAGAAATGGAAAGAAAAATTGAGTAACACCACTAGTCCAGAGGTTTCTTTTTTTAATTCTTTATTTTTGTAGTGCGTATTTTAGTTACAGGCATACACATGGTACCCCAACGGCATTCCATATGTAGGTTACAGTACATAAGTTACAGTAGGGGGTCGATAAGCAGTGCACATTTTTTTTTTTCGTGTACAAATATTAATAAACGCATTATTTGAATCCAGATTGTATAAACATGTTTGCAGTACATATCTAAGCTATGCTGTTGACTTCAGTTTGCAAAAGGGGAACGGCCTAGACATACATACAGACAGGCTGAGTTGAATATTTTTAAGTAGTTAAAGCAGGTCTAGCAAATCTAACACAAGTTAAGCTATCTTAGCTGGGTCGCAGCTTGACAGGAAAGCTAGGTATAAGTAGCAGGCCTGTAAAGGCTATGTGTCTGTTTATGTTATATATTACAACGATGTGGGCTAAGTTTAACGATGAACAACCTTGTTATACTTAATTAAAGATTACTGAAGCTTAACATTTTATCAAGGTAGGTTGAAGTGAGTAAAATGTAAATAAATTTATTAGGCAATTATCTTTAAAAAAAAAATTTTTTAATAAGGAACCAAATACTGCCATTGAAATAAATTCAGATTTTACACAAACGGAGTTAAAACCAAAATCTAAATTTTTTTCCAAAATTTATGATTTCTGATGAAATGAAAACGTTGGAAAAAATGGCAACGAGGGAAGCACAAAATATTAAGAAATTGAATAAATTCCAGAAAAATTTATCATTGACAGAATCCAAAGCTGTAAACAATTTAAGAAAGGATGACAATCTTGTCATAAAACCCGTCAGATAAAGGAGGAGGGGTGGTTGTGTTAAAAACAAATAGCTATGTCCAGGAAGCAGAGAGGATCCTTTTATATACTAACACATATAAAAAAATATCAATAAACCCAAGTACTGATATACAAACAAAGTTACAAATTTTTATTTAGAAAGGGATTACTTTAGGAATTTTGAATGAAGACGAAAAAAGGTATTTATTAATTCCGTATCCAAAAACGCCAGTCTTATACTATCTGCCAAAAGTGCACAAAAATAAAAACAATCCCCCGGGAAGGCCTATTATTTCTGGGATAGACTCTGTCTCCTTGAGAGTCTCAGAATATATTGACAAGCTGCTACAACCAATAGTTATAAAAAATCCCTAATCATACTTAAAATACACTATACACATGTTACAAATCATAGATGAATTAGAATGGCAAGAGAATTATATTCAAGTGACATGTGACGTAAGCTCCTTGTATAGTATAATACCCCACCACTTGGGAGTAGAGGCAGTAAAATATTTTTTGGAAAAATCAGGTTTTAAAGATATACAAACAGATTTTATCCTGGAAGGCATTTTATTAATTTTAACAAACAACTACTTCTGGTTCAAAGATAATTTTTTTTATGCAAATCACGGGTACGACGCTGGGCACCAAGTTCGCACCAAGTTATGTAAACCTATTCATGGCGTACTGGGAGGAAAAGATTATACTAGCCAGTACGTATGCTGCGAGCTTGGTGTCCTATCGCGGTTATATCAATGATGTATTTTTTATATGGAAAGACGGAGAAGAGAACTTGAAAGGCTTTTTAGACTTTTTAAACAACAACGATTGGGGTATTATTTTAACATCGATATACAGCACCAACCAGATCAAGTTTTTAAACCTTGAGATTTTTATTTTAGAGTTGAAAATACATATGAGAAATCATTTTAAGGAAGTAGATGCTAACAGCTATATTGACAAAAGCAGCTGTCATTACACTCCTTGGCTGGCCAATGCCCTAAAGAGCCAATTTTTAAGAATAAAGAGAAACTGCACACAAGATAGTGAGTGCACATCACAAGCAGAGAAAATAAAACAACAGTTCATAGAAAGAGGTTATGACGCTATGGAACTATCGACTTGTATGGAAAATGTCAGGAAGACCAATAGAAAAGATCTCATTAGACATAAAGGGGATATATCAAAGAAGAAACAACCGATAAATGGGAATAAAAGTAATATCCCCTTCATATGTAATTATAGTGGAAATAATGCTAAATAAGGAAAATCATTAAAAAAATATTGGCCGATTCTACAAGACGACCCAATTTTGAAGCAGATCTTACCCTCCGAACCAAAGATAGTACATAGGGGTTGTAAAAATATGAAGCAGTTGTTAGTAAAAAGTAGTTTTAAGACAAAACAAATAGAGCATTTTTTTTGAATTCTTTATTTTTGTTGTGCAAGTTGTACATTTTGCTTGAATAGCCACAACAGCTAGGTCAAGCGCATTCGTAACAAGTATAACATTAGCATGACATTTGCTATTACTGCACATTTTTAAATTAAGTAGATTGAACATCAAGGAAAACATGAGCTGGTAAATTAAAGATGTTACGACAGCTGTGTCCTGTGTGTTTATTATATTTATGCCACATCTGTGTGTCATGGATAAGGGCTGTCTTCTGGTGTCAGGTATTAGTGGAACTTAGAGAGGGACAGTGACTAGGAGGTTTATATGGAAGCTCTAGTTCCACCTGGTTGGTGGCGTTATCTAAGGCGGAGGTGCCGCGGTGAGCGCTGTACGCTGAGCGTACCTTATCAATAACCGCTCTCAGAGAGTGTGCTATCATGGGGTAGGGGAAAAGTACCCATGTTGGTCCGGTTGCGTGGGAATTATCGTAGACGGCCGTCATAGGGGTTGGTATATTATGTTTGGGATAGGTCGTAACTTAGCCCAGGCCAACATATGTCCTTAGTCAGGAGCGTAGTGCCCAGGACGGTGTATAATACAACTCCTCGTCTTTGAGCCAAAGCCTGCCGTGTGTTGTTAGGAGTTGGGGGGGGGGTGATATATTGGAGCCAGCTTTCCGGGCAATCCCGGTAATTGTATTGTTAGGGACAAAAACGAAAAACCAAAGATAAACATGAACATATTAAGTAAAACATTTTGAAACTGTGAGCCTTGCTAGATTGGCGGTGGTGGTTCACGGGTTTTCCTCCCTGTGTGCGCCCCCTGATCTGGAATGAATGGAACAATGTTGGCTGGGTCCCATGTCGTTGTGGCTGAAGGGGGGTTATATAGTCCCAGTTTTGCCATTACAGTGTCCATCTCCGATATGGCACTGGCTCTGTATTCAGCATCCTGATGTTGTACTATGAGTACATGAGCAGGTCCCCAGCGGTACGTCGTCCCTCTGGCCGCCAGTGCAGTCGTCAGTGGTCGAAGGGATTTCCGCCATTGCAGAGTGGTGCGGGATAAGTCAGCATAAAATGTGATGTCCATGCCCTCGAAGCTGTAGGGACTTTTCCCTTTAATGGCGCTCATGAGCGCAGCTTTATCTTGCCCATTCAGTAGTTTGACCAGTAGGTCCCCGGTAGCGGTGCCAGTGAGTCGTGGTGGCTTGGGTAGCCGAAACATGCCCTCCAGCTGTATCCCTTTTGCTGGAATGTGTTTCCATCTTTGTTTGTCCTCCATGGCAGCTAGCTGGTGGGAAAGTGCAGTGTGGGCTGTGGTAAGTTCCCTCACCTGTGTCTGGAGGTCCGCCACCTGGGTAGTGTGAGCTTGGGTGAGTTGTTCAACGGTGGTTAAATGGGCTGTGAACGCTCTGACATCGTCTCTCACCTGGGATATTTCGGTCGAGAGAGACTGGCGCAAGCCTGAGAGGAACGAGGTGAGTATCTCCGTGGTCACCGGGTTTCCCCCTGCCGGCTGGCTTGGCTTTGCCGGCTCTCGGTGTTCTAGAGCCTCCGGGCAGAGTAGCGGGAAATCATCCGTGCTGTCGTAGTATTCGTCCATGTCGGCCGCCATCTCGGGCCCCACGGCTCCATGCGGCCTCCGGAAAAGTTCGCTTATATCTGTGGATTGCCGCGGCCGATCAGGTCGCAGTTTTTTCGTTTTCTTCCCCATTGGTGTTGGAGTGCTGTAATGCGTTTTGCAGAGCAGTAGGCCGCTATTTTAGTCGGTTTTGGGGGTGTTTTGTCGTCCGATCGTCGGAGAGCTGCAAGGATGCGACTGATCGGGCTGAGCAGGGCTGCCATCAGAAATTTTAGGGCCCCTGACACAGCTTAAGATCTGTGCCCACGGGGCCAGCCCCGAGTCCGCCCACAAGGATGAAGTGTGTGTGTGTGTGTATAGTGGATGCGGTGGATGTGTGTCATGGATGCAGTGTGTATAGTGGATGCAGTATGTGTGTCATGGATGCAGTGTGTATAGTGGATGCAGATTGTACGTTTTGTGTAATGTATGTAATGTTTGTATGCATGCATTAGATGCAGAGTGTGTGTGTAGTGAATGCAGGTGTGTGTATAGTGAATGCAGAGTGTGTGTTTTTGTAGTGGATGTAGTGTGTTTGTAGTGAATGTAGTGTGTTTGTAGTGAGTGAAACGTGTGTATAGTGAATGTAGTGTGTGTGTGTGTGTAGTGCAAAGTGTGTTTAGTGAATGTAGTGTGTGTGTAGTACAAAGTGTGTTTAGTGAATGTAGTGCGTGTGCAGTGCAGAGTGTGTTTAGTGAATGTAGTGTTTGTAGTGAGTGCAGAGAGTGTATAGTGAATGTAGTGCAGTGTGTTCAGTGAATGTAGTGTGTGTGTGTAGTGCAAAATGTGTATAGTGAATGTAGTGTGTGTGTGTGTGTAGTGCAAAACGTGTATAGTGAATTTAGTGTGTGTGTGTGTGTAGTGCAAAATGTGTATAGTGAATGTAGTGTGTGTGTGTAGAGCAAAATGTGTATAGTGAATGTAGTGTGTGTCTGTAGCGCAAAGTGTGTTTAGTGAATGTAGTGTGTGTGTGTGTAGTGCAGAGTGTGTTTAGTAAATGTAGTGTTTGTAGTGAGTGCAGAGTGTGTTTAGTGAATGTAGTGTATGTAGTGTATGTGTAGTGCAGAGTGTGTTTAGTGAATGTAGTGCAGAGTGTGTTAGTGAACAGTGCAAGGGGCAGGAGCTGCAGTGGGAGCAGGGGGTAGGGGATGCAGTGGAGCAGGGGGTAGGGGATGCACTGGGAGCAAGGGGGGTAGGGGATGCAGTGGAAGCAGGGGTGGTAGGGGATGCAGTGGAAGCAGGGGGGTAGGGGATGCAGTGGGAGCAAGGGGGTAGGGGATGCAGTGGGAGCAGGGGGGTAGGGGATGCAGTGAGAGCAGGGGGGTAGGGGATGCAGTGAGAGCAGGGGGGGTAGGAGATGCAGGGGGGATAGGGGATGCAGTGGGAGCAGGGGGTAGGGGATTCAGTGGGAGCAAGGGGGGTAGGGGATGCAGTGGGAGCAAGGGGGGTAGGAGATGCAGTGGGAGCAGGGGATAGGGGATGCAGTGGGAGCAGGGGGGGTAGGGGATGAAGTGGGAGCAGGGGGGTAGGGGATGCAGTGGGAGCAGGGGGGTAGGGGATGCAGTGGGAGCAGGGGGGTAGGGGATGCAGTGAGAGCAGGGGGGTAGGGGATGCAGTGAGAGCAGGGGGGTAGGGGATGCAGTGAGAGCCGGGGGGGTAGGAGATGCAGGGGGGATAGGGTATGCAGTGGGAGCAGGGGGTAGGGGATTCAGTGGGAGCAAGGGGGGGTAGGGGATGCAGTGGGAGCAAGGGGGTAGGAGATGCAGTGGGAGCAGGGGGGATAGGGGATGCAGTGTGAGCAGGGGGGATAGGGGATGCAGTGGGAGCAGGGGGGTAGGGGATGCAGTGTGAGCAGGGGGGGTAGGGGATGCAGTGTGAGCAGGGGGGTAGGGGATGCAGTGTGAGCAGGGGGATAGGGGATGCAGTGTGAGCAGGGGGGATAGGGGATGCAGTGGGAGCAGTGGGGGTAGGGGATGCAGTGTGAGCAGGGGGAATAGGGGATGCAGTGTGAGCAGGGGGGGGTAGGAGATGCAGTGGGAGCAGGGGGGATAGGGGATGCAGTGTGAGCAGGGGGGATAGGGGATGCAGTGGGAGCAGGGGGGTAGGGGATGCAGTGTGAGCAGGGGGGATAGGGGATGCAGTGTGAGCAGGGGGGGTAGGAGATGCAGTGGGAGCAGGGGGGATAGGGGATGCAGTGTGAGCAGGGGGGATAGGGGATGCAGTGGGAGCAGGGGGGGTAGGGGATGCAGTGTGAGCAGGGGGGATAGGGGATGCAGTGGGAGCAGGGGGGGTAGGGGATGCAGTGGGAGCAAGGGGGGGTAGGGGCTCCCAAAACCCTCCCAAACCTTACCTCTCTGGTGGTCCTCTTCTGAAGGAACCTCACAATGCTGACACGCTGCCCGTAAGTCTGCTCAGGGCAGCTCCGCACAGCTCACTCTGCACTGTGACTGGTGATGTCACTTCCTGCAGAACCAGCCGCAGCGAGCTGCTCTGAGCAGTTACAGGCAGCTCAGTGAGGCTGTGTTTGGAGACAGGCACACTGAGGGGCAGCCTAGTGGGGTCTTTGGAAGGCCCCTATAGCTGTCCCTCAGTGTGCCCTGCACGGAGGACATGATTAGTAGCAGCAGGGGCCCGCGGACGGCTGCTGAGGCCCCTTGCTGAGTGCAGGCTGGCTGGGGAGATTGTTTAACTCCCCAGCTCAGCCATTACTTACTGCAGCAGTATGTGGGGTTCGGGGCCCCCCAGGACCGCCGGGCCCATGACAACTGTTATGGTTGTCATGCACTGATGGCGGCCCTGGGGCTGAGTGCTGGCTCCGCCCCCAACAGAGCATTTTTTAAACAGAAATAAAGCTTTTTATGGTTGTGAATCCTGTTTAGCTTGCAGAGAAACGAATCAGAAAAAAAGGTATATCACCTCTTTTTATTATCAAAAGGATAAAGTATTCAATATTTATAATCAGTTAACATGTTTCTCCAAAAATTTAATTTATATTTTAAAATGCCCCTGCGACCTCATCTATGTGGGAAGAACCACTAGATGTTTATACATAAGAATAGTGAAACATATAAGGAACATTAAGAAGGGCATAGAAACACATAGCGTTTCAAACCATTTTAAAATACATCATAAAAATGACCCAAGAAATATGTTCTTCTGTGCAATCAAATTGATACAGAAAGATTGGAGAGGGAGATGTTAATAAGAAAATAGGAGAAGAGGAAATGAAGTGCATCTATAACTTTAAAACATTGATCCCATACAGTCTAAATCAAGATTTTGAGTTGTGTAATTTTTTTATCGTAATACCTTGTATAAGTCGGCTTTAAACCCTTTTAGATTTTTTTCAGCACCTTTTTAATAAATAAACTTGAGAATATCATATTAAAGAATCTTCCTTCTAATTTAACAAGAGAGGGTGTCACCTATGTAGGTGAACTAATATCAACACCCAATAAAATACACTGTCACTTTAAATAAGATACTTTTGTTTCTACTACCTCACTCTCTGAATTATGAATATAACATATATTAAGGTTGCACTGTCACTTTAATTTTGGTCTTTCACCCCACTCTGTGTTATCCAATATAATAGACATTAAGGTTGCACTGTCACTTTAAATGTTAGACTTTTTAAATATGGAATCTTGTGGGAAAAAACTTTTTTGGTCGCACTGTCACTTTAAATAGGTTATAGGATGACAATATGGAGTTAATGTGTTTAATCATCTATTTATTAGATGTAGTTAATGTATTTAATCATTTATTTATTAGTTTATCCTCCCAATACAAGAAAATTAGCAAAGATATGTATTAGTTTATCCACCCAATACAGGAAAATTAGTAAAGATGTGTATTATGGTGATGGACTTAATACTACCCTGAAGTGTAGTGAAAGAACCTCCTTTGTTATACTATTCAATAGACTTTCCCTCGCTACAGTATCAGAATTGGTGGAACGCATATGCGTTCCACACATACAGAGTACACACGACCGGAAGAGGTGAGCGCTGTCATTCTAGTGGAACACATGGTGCGTTCCACCCACGGCGGATTCCCATGTGACCGGAACCAGGAAATAGAACGCCGGCGGACGAGTGGAACGCAGGTTGCGTTCCACCAACTAGAAAGACCGCAAAATTGGAATGTACACTATCTATAAAGACTTACATGGATTTAGGAACATTAATAAAATCAACTGAAGAAGTCACGCTGGGCGAAACGCGTTTTGGCGATGTTATATACCTTATAGATTTTATCTGCATTTATTTTTATCTGTATACCAATACATTTTTATTTTTTACTCATCTGGATTTCCTGCTATTCACTGGGAGATGACTATTACAAGCATCCAGACATCCAGACCACACACAGAGGGATTTGGATCACTCCAAAAAAGATCCTAAGGTCATCCACACCAGAGCCAGGTTATATATATGGCTCTATTCTTGTGAGTGCATCCTTTATATGTAGTATCTCTATATAATATTGTGAGTTATCTGCACTATTGTATACCCCTCTGTCTTTGCAGCATTGTTCAACCGATTGAAAAGAGAGGAAAGTATACAACCTGCTTCATCTATTGTGTTTGTATTATATGTATTTTTCGTGTTGGTATAGGGGATACCACACAGGTGTTTAGAGCATTCTGTCACTATTATATATATACCACTTGTATTGTCTTTTATTCTGTTTATTTGTCTGTCTGCCCGGTTTAGGGTTATATTTCCTTTTTTTTCCCCTTCCCTTCTTCTCCCTTCCTCTGATATTTTGCTTCCCCTCGATAGGAGGAGAAAGAAAGAACAATCAGAAAGAAAAAACAGGTCACTGTGAGGAGCACAGAAGGCCTAGTATATCATCCAGTTTATTTATCCATGTATCCCAATATTCTATTTGCTTATATCTGTTTCCTAAATTCACTAATATCCCTTTCCATTCTTGCTTTCCATGTTACTTCTTTTATCAGTTCGTTGATATTTGGAATTGTCTCTGTTTTCCAATTTCTTGCAAGAAGTAATTTGGCTGCCGTAATTATGTGTAATAACAACATTGACGTTCTTTTTGTCATTTCTGGCCAGTGCAAATTTAGTAAAACCACTTCAGGCTTGCAAGGTAATTTTATTTCTGTTATTTGGTAGATTATCTTGATTACTTATTACCTTCACCTATATTGCATTTCCAGCATCTGTCTGGTGTTTCTGGGAATATTCTCTTTAACCCCTTAAGGACCAAACTTCTGGAATAAAAGGGAATCATGACATGTCACACATGTCATGTGTCCTTAAGGGGTTAAGCGTTTAGGTGTTAAGTACCACCTATTTTATAGTTTAAATTGGGTTTCTAAAAGATTTCGACAGTGTATATGTTTGTTTAGTTTATTTATGGAGTTTATCCATTTTTCTTCTTCTATAGGTACTTGTGATTCTTTTTCCCATTTATTAATCAATGCTATCGGTTTGCCATGTCTCCATCTATAAACAACTTTAGCACATTTTGCCAATAGGTTTTTATAGTTCTTTAATTCAATAGTTGTATAAGGTTTATGGTATTCTCCTCCTTATTTTTAAAGAGGTGTTCTGCTAAAAAGCTTTAATTCGCAGATAGTTGAACGTTTCACAGGAGGGAATATTCAATACCTTCATAATTTGCCCCCTATACACACTGCCCCCCATACACACTGCCCCCATACACACTGCCCCCCATACACACTGCCCCCATACACACACTGCCCCCATACAAACACTGCCACACAAACACTGACCCACATACACACACTTCCCCACAAACACTGCCCCCATACAAACACTGCCCTATACAAACACTGCCCCACATACAAACACTGCCCAACAAACACTGCCCCACATACACACACTGCCCCCATACATACTGCCCCCATACACACTGCCCCCCATACACACTGTCCCCCATACAAACACTGCCCCACAAACACTGACCCACATACACACACTGCCCCACAAACACTGCCCCATACAAACACTGCCCCATACAAACACTGCCCCACATACAAACACTGCCCATATACACTGCCCCCATACACACACTGCCCCCCCTACACACCGCCCCCCATACACACTCCCCCCATACACACACTGCCCCCATACAAACACTGCCCCACAAACACACACTGCCCCACAAACACTGCCCCACATACACACACTGCCCCACAAACACTGCCCCATACAAACACTGCCCCACATACACACACTGCCCCACAAACACTGCCCCCATACAAACACTGCCCCACATACAAACACTGCCCCACATACAAACACTGCCCCACATACAAACACTGCCCCACATACAAACACTGCCCCACACAATGTTTTATAGACACATAGAAACATAGAATGTGACGGCAGATAAGAACCATTCGGCCCATCTAGTCTGCCCAATTTTCTAAATACTTTCATTAGTCTCTGGCCTTATCTTATAGTTAGGAGAGCCTTATGCCTATCCCAGGCATGCTTAAACTCCTTTACTGTGTTAACCTCTACCACTTCAGCTGGAAGGCTATTCCATGCATCCACTACCCTCTCAGTAAAGTAATACTTCCTGATATTATTTTTTTTTTTTTTTTTTATAAATTCTTTATTTTGAAAGACTTTGTTGTTTGGGGTTGGGGTACAGAAAAGAAAACTTGGGGATGCATAATTAGTACCTGTTTCACAGAGCAGGTATGTTTTAACATGACAATTTATCAAGCTTAACAGTTTTACATGTCTGTAACAGTTTGTTTCATACATTATTTGCAGTGGTCGTTCTTGTTGTTCAAAATACAATACAATTTTTTATAGAGTTAGTTTTTGGGCGTTTGTTCATTGGCCCAGTGTTACAGATGTGTTTCGTATCATCTTTTCCTTGTCTAATGGTTGGGGTGGGGTACAAAAAGAAAAGAAGAAGGGGGGGGGATTGGATATCCTAATATTTTGTCCTTTTGTCTTTGCTCTGATGTCGTATCCTCTTACTGATTTGTGGGTCGGGTTTGTCTGGCATCTGGTGTGTGTGTGAGTTTATGGGGGATTAGCTTAGGCAATTCGGTTGTAGCACTTCTCTGTAGTGTCTGTGGGTTTTGGAGGGATTGGGTTGGGGGGTGTGAGTCTGATGTTTGCTTGTCGTTGCGTCTGTGGTGGGTTTTTGTAGCCTTTTGGAAGGTTGTGCGTGTAGTCGTATGTGGTGACGGTTGATCGTGTGTGTGGGTGTTGGTTCTTGTTGGAGTTTCGTTTCGAGGTGTTTTGAGGTGTCATTGTGTGTCCTGTGGGATGGGTCTTTTTGTGTTGATCTCCCCTGGTTAGTGGGAGGGTGTTTGTTGTGTAGTGGTCCTCCTCGTGAGTCCACTTTCTCTTCCTTTCTTATGTGTGGGCTCGGTGTGAGTGCGCCCTTGGTTAATGTCTTTGCGGTTTCGGGTGTAGGTCTTTATCAATTAAGCGCTCTCCGTAGAGGGGTTTTGTGGGTTTTGTGAGTGGTGGGTTGGGTTGTGTTTTGAAGGTGGTGGTGGGTGTGTGTGTTTCGCCAGCGGGTGGGGATTGTTCCCTTCTTATTTCTTATGGCAGGGTTGGGAATTCATAGAACCAGGGGTCCCAGATCTTGTTGTGGTGTTTTGTAGTGTCATGGATTAAAGCGGACATTTCGTCCATTTTTATAGTGTCTTTGATTTTCCGCTTAATTGTGTCCATTGTTGGGGTATCTGGGCTACCCCATTTTTCTGCGATTGCTCTTCTGGTGGCCAGAGCTATTTTGGCGATGAGTTTGTTTTGGGCCCGTGGTGTGTCTGCCAGGGGTTTGGACAGGAGCCATATCCATGGGTCCAACGGGATGTTAGTGTGCAAGATCTGTGAAACCATAGTAGCAATTTGGTGCCATAGTTGCGCTGTGTGGGGGCATTCCCACCACATGTGAAGGTATGTTCCCTTCTGTCCGCAGCCCTTCCAGCATGAGTCGTTGTCTGACCTGCCCATCTGCTTGAGTCTTAAGGGGGTGAGGTACCACCTCATGAGGGTCTTGTAAGCCTGCTCTTTATGGTTGACGCAAATTGAGATGGTAGCTATAGCTTCCCAAATGTCGGCCCAGTCTGATGGGTCTTCTGCCGGGCCTAAGTCCCTCTCCCAAGCCGACACGTACGTGAGTGCTCCGTCTTTGGTGTGTTGTATTATGTGTGAGTATATCTCTGAGATTTGGCCTTTACGTGCTGGGGTTTGTAGGCATTGTTTTTCAAAGAGTGTCTGCTTTCTGGTCCCTCCCTGAGTTATTGTCGGGGTTTCTAGAAAGCTTTTTATTTGTATGTGGCGAAACATGTCGAAGGTGCGAAAAGGAGTGTTTTGTGGAAGTTCTGCGAATGGAATCGGGCGGCCGTCTTTGTAAAAGTGTTGTAGTCTCGTGAGGTCATTATCTTCGAAGCGGGTAAAGTCTTTGGGCGTCATGCCCGGTGGGAATTGAGTGTTCCGGAGTATGGGGGTTAGCGGGGAAATTTGGGTTGTCAGGCCATGTTTGTGTACGATTTTATCCCATACCTTAATAGTGTTTAGGATTGCGGGTGATGTTTGAGGGAGGGGGGGTCTCGCTGGTTTGGGCAGCCATATATACATTGAGGGGAAATCCCTGCCAGAAATATTGTGTTCCAGGTCGACCCATCTCTTTGCCCCTGGTGGAACGTGCCAGTTCTGTGCTTGTGCCAGCTGTGCAGCCTGATAATAATGAGTGAGGTGCGGGAGGCCCAGACCTCCTTGTTTGTTGGGTACATATAGGGTCTGTCTTTTTATTCTAGCGCGTCTGTTGGCCCATATAAATTTATCGATCTTTGACTGCAGCTGTTTGAAGTCTGTGGGGCGTATTGGGATCGGAAGAGTTTGGAATAGGTATAAAAGTCGCGGTAGGGCGTTCATCTTGACAGACGCCAACCGTCCTAGCCAGGATATCGGCATGTCTTGCCATCTATCTATGTCGCGGGTGATGTTTTGAATTGTAGGTGTGTAGTTCAGGTCATAGCAAAGGGAAAGGTCTGCCGGGATGGTTATACCCAGGTATTTAATGTGATTGAGAGTAAGGTCGAATGGATATATGTTGTGTATAGCTGTTTTAGTGGTGGGGTCTATGTGTATTGGTAGTACCTCCGTTTTGTTAATGTTGAGTTTATATCCCGAGACCTTGGCGTAGGCATGCAGGGCGTCTAAGAGTGGTGGTAGGGATGTGACTGGTTCTGTAATTGTTAGGAGCAGGTCGTCTGCGTACGCCGCCGTTTTGTATTCTTCCCCTCGTATCGTCATTCCTTTTATGTCCCTATGAAGTCTGAGGATTTGTAGGAGTGGTTCTAGGGACAGAGCGAAAAGTACTGGGGAAAGTGGGCATCCCTGGCGAGTACCGTTATGGATTGTGAAGGTTGGAGGGCGTGTGAGTGGGAGGAGGAGGTGTGCTTGTGGTGAGGCATAAAGCACGTGCAGGGCATTCATGAATTTTTGTGGGAGTCCAAATTTTTCTAGTGTGGCGAATAGGAAGGGCCATAGGAGCCTATCAAATGCCTTTTCGGCGTCTAGTGATAGGAAGAGGGCTGGGGTGTGTGTCTTGTGGGCTGACCAGATGAGGTTGTATGTCCGTCTCGTGTTGTCGCTTGCCTGTCGTGTCGGTATGAAGCCCACTTGATCTGGGTTTATTAGTGTGGTTAGGTTGGGGCTTAGGCGGTCTGCTAGAATTTTGGTGAATATTTTAATGTCCACATTTAGGAGTGAGATTGGTCGGTAATGTCCAGGGTCGAGGTTAGTTTTGTTGGGCTTAGGTAGGAGGCATATATTCGCCTGTAGCATGTTATTCGGTAGTTGGTCTCCCTGTAGGATGGTGTTGTATAGTGTGCACAAGTGTGGTATCAGATTGGGTGCGAATGTCTTGTAATATAGCCCAGTGAACCCATCTGGACCTGGGCTTTTGTTGGGCTTTAGCTCTTTTATCGTTCTTGCGAGTTCTTCTGGTGTTATGGGGTTGGCTAGGGTCTGTGCCGCTTCTGTGGCTAGGGAGGGTAGTGGTATTTGGGCTAGGTATTGGTCTATTAGTGTTTTGGTCAGTGTTGGGTGGTGTCGTGTTTCAGGGGTGTGGTCATATAAGGATCTAAAGTATTCTTGAAAGACTCTGGCGATTCTGTCTGGGTCTTCTGTGGTGTCTCCATTTGGTGTTGTTATTTTATGTATTTGTTTATGTTCGTTTCTTTTTTTGAGTCTGCGGGCGAGTAGTGTGTCGGCTTTGTTCGCTTTGTCGTAATATAATTGTTTTGTCCAGAGTATCGCTTTGGCCGAGTCTTTCGCCATGTGTTCTTTTATCTCTGTCTGGCATTTTTTAATTTGTTCGTTGAGTTCTTGTGTTGGGTCTATTTTGTGTTTGGCCTCCAGGGTTCGCAGAGTCTGTAACGTTTGTTCGAGATGGGCTACCTGCTTTTTTTTGTGTATTGACGCTTGGTTAATTAAGGCTCCTCTGATTACGGCTTTGTGTGCCGCCCATAGATTGCCTTCGGAGCTTGCCGTGCCTTTGTTGATTTGGAAGTATTCCGTTATGGCTTTGTCGATTGTTTGTCTGATTTGTGGATTGTGTAGGAGGAGTGGGTTTAGGCGCCACGTCCAGGGTCTCGCCGTTCCGGGTAGGTTGAGCGTTAGCGTTATGTCTGCATGATCAGACCATGTGATGGGGCCTATTGCTGTGTTTTTGATCATGGGTGCTAGTGACGGTGACGCGAGAAAGAGGTCTATGCGGGAGTGTGATTGGTGTGGGTGTGAAAAGAAGGTGTAGTCTAGAGCTGTGGGGTGTTGAGCTCTCCATGTGTCAATGAGGCGTGTGCGTGAAATGAATGCTGAGAGTAGTTTATCTGCGTTCGCTGTTGGTGGTCTATTTTTTCTGCAGGTTTGTGAGCGGCGTCGGTCTACCTTTGGTGATGGGGTAGCGTTGAAGTCGCCACCGATTATGGAGTGGTGAGAGGGAAAGAGGGCTAGGTGAGCCTGTATTGTGTGCCAGAATGCGTTGGTTGGGGCGTTTGGCGCGTATAGGGTGGTAAATGCATAGGATTGCGTGCCTATCTTCCCTGCAACTGTGAGGTATCGGCCTTGAGGGTCCGCTACAGTTTTCTGTATAGAGAGGGGGCAGGATTTTCTTAGCACTATGGCTACCCCGTTATGTTTCTCTTGTGGAGAGCTGGCAAAGTGGTTGACTTTGTAGTGTCGGCTCAGGAGAGGGAACTGTTTGGCTCGAGTGTAGTGCGTTTCCTGCAGTAGAAGTACGTCTGCTTTGGTTCTATTTGCCCATCTCATAAGTTGGTGTCTCTTAGAGGGGTTGTTCAGACCTTTACAGTTGATTGATAGGCAGGTCAGAGTGGCTGGCATGATGGTTGGTGTTGCAATAGACCGTAGCGTGTGGGTTATCTGTCTGCGGGGGGTTGTTTTGGGTTGTGGAGTGTGGGTTGTGGTTGGGGGGGGGTTGGGGTGGGGTGTGGGTGAGAAGCGCTGTTTTTTTGGGGGGGTGTTTGTGTGGGGTTAGGAAGGTTGAACCAGTGGGGTGGGTGGGGGAAAGTGTTGGGAGGGGCCTGATCTTACCAGTCAATCGCCAGGCGTCGAGTGGGCGGTGTTGGTTGGTGTTGTTGGTGTTTGAGTTTTGTGTATGTGGATTTGTTGTTGCCTGTATGTTTTGGAGTGTGTTAAGTGTAGATAGTTGTGTTTGGTTGTTAGAGTTTGTGGGGAGGAGGGTAGTGTGACTGTGTGTCTCTTTCCCCTCTTCCCCGGGCACGAGGTGTCGTCTCCGCGGGTGCAGTGCGTTTGTGGCGGGTTGTATGATTGTATGCTATGTTGGTACCGGGTAGTCTTTCGGGTCGTATGTACGGTAGTGTTCTGGAATTATGCTTTTTGTGTGTGTGTTTTTGTCCTGTCTGGGGTGGGGTCTTTGTTAAGTCAGTGTACGTGTTCTGGGATTTATGGTAGTTGTAAATGTTTGTCGTTATCCTCATGATGGTGGTATTCTTGTGTGGGTGGTCGTGCTATGGCTGTCGGGTGTGTGTGCAGTCGGGTGCGATTTGGTGTGTTCGTAATTGTGGCCTGTAGGTTTTGCTGACTAACCTGTCTGTGTCTATTTTTCGTTGTAAGTCCCAGTTTGCATGCTGATGTGCTGTCGTCAGGGTGTCAGGTTTTCATGAAGCAACAGTGTAGCACTGGTAACATATCTTTAACAAAAATAAACATAAACATAAACAACATGTCATTGAAACTTTTAAACATCACATATATAGTAGGTTCTTAGTATCTTAGCATCAGGTGCTCAGGGTAGGTGTTTAGGTCCTGTGTAGATTGTGGCGGGGTGATCAGTCCCTACTGCCCGGTTCCCGGGTTTCCCTTTTTTGTGGGGGTCATCAACCCTTTACAGTTTGGGTGTTTGTCGTGCAGCATCACTTTAGAAATGCATGTTACCCCTTAGAAATCTAGTAAGTGGGTGCTTCGCGTCAGGTATCGGGGGTTAGCCCCCTGTTGTTTCGTGGGGTTTTTATGCTGCCCTACGTTTCTCTGGGGTGGAGTCCTTCTCCCCCCGGCACCCCCTGTTATATAGCACCCTGTAGTGTCTTACTTATTGGTATGAGTGTGATCATTATGAGCAGTATTACCTGATATTATTTTTAAACCTTTGTCCCTCTAATTTAAGACTATGTCCTCTTGTTGTGGTAGTTTTTCTTCTTTTAAATATAGTCTCCTCCTTTACTGTGTTACATAGTTACATAGTTACATGGCTGAAAAGAGACTTGCGTCCATCAAGTTCAGCCTTCCTCACATATGTTTTATGCTGTTGATCCAAAAGAAGGCAAAAAACCCAGTTTGAAGCACTTCCAATTTTGCAACAAGCTAGGAAAAAAATTCCTTCTTGACCCCAGAATGGCAGTCAGATTTATCCTTGGATCAAGCAGTTATTACCCTACATTGAAAGATTATATCCTTGAATATTCTGTTTTTGCAAGTATGCATCTAGTAGATGTTTGAACATCTGTATGGACTCTGATAAAACCACTTCTTCAGGCAGAAAATTCCACATCCTGATTGTTCTTACAGTAAAAAAAACTTTCCTTTGCCTTAGACGAAATCTTCTTTCTTCTAGTCTAAACGCATGACCTCGTGTCCTATGTAAAGTCCGGTTTGTGAATAGATTTTCACACAATGGTTTGTATTGGCCTCGAATATATTTGTATAATGTTATCATATCATATCCCCTCTCAGGCGACGTTTTTCTAAACTAAATAGGTTTAAATTTGTTAACCTTTCTTCATAGCTGATATGTTCCATTCCTTTTATTAATTTTGTAGCCCGCCTCTGCACTTTTTCTAGTGCCATAATATCCTTCTTTAGAACAGGTGCCCAAAATTGCACAGCATATTCAATGTGTGGTCTTACCAGTGATTTATAAAGAGGCAAAATGATATTCTCGTCCCGAGAATGAATGCCCTTTTTCATGCATGACAATACCCTACTGGCCTTGGCCACTGCTGATTGACATTGCACATTGTTGCATAGTTTGTTGCCTATAACAATTCCCAAGTCCTTTTCGTGTGTTGTTATCCCTAATTCGCTTCCATTAAGGGTATACGTTGCTTGTGTATTCTTTACGCCGTAGTGCATAACTTTGCATTTTTCAACATTAAATTGCATCTGCCATTTAAGTGCCCAGTCCTCCAGTCTATCTAAATCCCTCTGCAGACCCCTGAGGGACACCACTTGCCACCTCTGTCCAGCTTGAAAATTTACCATTAACGACAACTCTTTGTACTCTGTTTTTAAGCCAATGTTCTACCCAAGAACAAGCATTTTCATCTAGACCGATTTCCTTGAGTTTGAACACTAATCTTCTGTGTGGAACTGTATCAAATGCCTTGGCAAAGTCCAAATAGATCACATCCACTGCAACACCCTGATCTATACTTCTACTTACTTCTTCATAGAATGCAATCAAGTTAGTTTGACACGACCTGTGCTTCATAAAGCCGTGCTATTTTTTGATGATAACCATGTTCTTCTCAAGGAATTCTTGAATATAATCCCTTAATAATCTTTCAAATATTTTACCAGCCACAGAAGTTAAGCTCACAGGTCTATAATTTCCAGGCAAGGATTTTGAACCCTTTTTGAATATAGGAACCACATCTGCCTTCCTCCAATCCTCCGGAACACTTCCTGAAAGAAAAGAATCTTGAAAGATTAAAAACAGAGGTTCACTTATTTCTACACTTAGTTCCTTAAGTACACGTGGATGGATACCGTCAGGCCCTGGAGCTTTGTTTATATTACCTTTCTTTAGTTGCTGCAGCACCTTGTCTTGAGTTAACCAATTACAATTATTCTGCAAGTTTTTAGTAGCAATCATTTGCACATCTATTGCCATGGGTTCTTCCTTAATATATACAGAGGATAAATAGTTATTTAAAATTCCTGCCTTTTCCTGGTCTTCATTGACTAACA
This sequence comes from Pelobates fuscus, assembly GCF_036172605.1. Lineage (NCBI taxonomy): Eukaryota > Metazoa > Chordata > Amphibia > Anura > Pelobatidae > Pelobates > Pelobates fuscus. The sequence continues at coordinate 326,037,977 of NC_086318.1, read as the reverse complement.
CCCCTGTTTCAGTTTTTAGTGTACCTACACTTTAATTTTTGGATTTTTTAGAATTTATGTACTTAAAAATGCTTTGGGGTTGGTTTTGCTCTCTTTAGCTATCATTTTTTCATTTTGAAGTTTAGCAAGTCTAATTTCCTTTTTGCACGCATTATTTGCTTCCTTATATCTTTTATAAGATGCATCTGATTTGTCAGATTTAAATGCTTTAAATGCCCTTTTCTTATTTTTAATCTCTTGTTTTACTTTTCTAGTAAGCCACATTGGTTTTAATTTGTTTATTTTATATTTATTTCCCAATGGTACATACTGAGAAATGTACCTTTGTAATATTTGTTGGAAGATGATCCATTTATCCTCAGTGTTCTTTTCACTAAAGAGTTTATGCCAGTCAATATATTGTAAAGCTTCCCTTAACTTATTGAAATTGGCCTTTTTAACATTATATGTTTTAGTATACCCCATGTGCTTTTGTTTTTTTGAGTTTATTTCAAAGGACACTATATTGTGATCACTATTTCCCAAGTGCTCACCTACTTGAATGTTGGTCAAAAGATCAACGTTGTTTGTTAAAACCAGGTCCAGACAAGCGTCCATTTAAATGTTTCTATCATAAAAAATAATAACATGTACTTATGTGGCACCTTTCCCCTAGTGCAGTGATGGCGAACCTATGGCACGCGTGCCACAGGTGGCACGCCGTGCCCTCTCTGTGGGCACACGGCCACAAGTCCGCCATCACTGCAGAGTAGGCACCTGCCTGCCCGAAACGGCAGGCGCCTACTCTGCTTCCGTGTCGGGAGGCAGGGGGAGGGATCTGTGATGCTGATCCCCTGTCCTCCCGCGCGATGCTTTGTGGAGCGTTGCCGAGCGTTACCATGGCAACGCTCCACACAGCATCGTGCGGGAGGACAGGGGAGCTGCTTCACAGATCCCTCCCCCTGCCTCCCGACACGGAAGCACTGCCTGCCACCACTGGACCACCAGGGATGGCTGTGCCCCCCCCACACACTTCATTAAAGGTAAGAAGGAGGGAGGGGGGGGGAATACTGACACACAGCACCCCTTCCCACACCCCAGCACCACCCCTACCCCCCACAGACCCACCCCTAACCCCACAGCACCACCCCACCCCCCAGCAGCACCCTACCACCCCAGCAGTACTCCTACTCCCCCACAACAGTACCCCTACCCCTGCAGTACCCCTACCACCCCCAGCAGTACCCCTACCCCCCCAGCAGTACCCCTTCCCCCCAGAAGTACCCCTACCACCCCCAGCATTACCCCTACCCCCCAGCAGTACCCCTACCACCCAGCAGTACCCCTACCACCCCAGCAGTACCCCTACTCCCCCACATCAGTACCCCTACCCCCCCAGCACCCCTACCCCCCCAGCACCCCTACCCCCCAGCAGTACCCCTACCCCCCAGCAGTACCCCTACCACTCCCAGCATTACCCCTACCCCCTCAGCAGTACCCCTACCCCCCAGAAGTACCCCTACCACCCCCAACATTACCCCTACCCCCCAGCAGTACCCCTACCACCCAGCAGTACCCCTACCACCCCAGCAGTACCCCTACTCCCCCACATCAGTACCCCTACCCCCCCAGCACCCCTACCCCCCAGCACCCCTACCCCCCAGCAGTACCCCTACCCCCCAGCAGTACCCCTACCACTCCCAGCATTACCCCTACCCCCCCAGCAGTACCCCTACCCCCCAGAAGTACCCCTACCACCCAGCAGTACCCCTACCACCCCAGCAGTACCCCTACTCCCCCACATCCGTACCCCTACCCCCCAGCACCCCTACCCCCCCAGCACCCCTACAACCCAGCACCCCTACCATCCCCCCAGCACCCCTACCACCATCAGCAGTACCCCTACCACCATCAGCAGTACCCCTACCACCATCAGCAGTACCCCTACCCCCCCACAGCACCCCTACCCCCACACACAGTATCCCTACCCCCCACAGCAGTACCCATACCCCGCCAGCAGTATCCCTACCCCCCACACAGTACCCCTACCCCCCCAGCAGTACCCCTACCCCCCCACACGCATACAGCACCCCTACCCCACGCACAGCACCCGTCTCACACACACACACAGCACCCCTCACACACACACAGCACCCCTCACACACACACAGCACCCCCTCACACACACACAGCACCCCCCTCACACACACACAGCACCCCCTCACACACACATACACACAGCACCCCCAAACACACACACACACAGCACCCCCTCACACACACATACACACAGCACCCCCCAAACACACACACACACAGCACCCCCTCACACACACAGCACCCCCTCACACACACACACAGCACCCCCCTCACACACACACACAGCACCCCCCAAACACACACACACAGCACCCCCCAAACACACACATAGCACCCCCCCAAACACACACACAGCACCCCCCCAAACACACACACAGCACCCCCCCCAAACACACACATAGCACCCCCCCAAACACACACACAGCACCCCCCCCAAACACACACACAGCACCCCCCAAACACACACACAGCACCCCCCCAAACACACACACAGCACCCCCCCAAACACACACACAGCACCCCCCCACACACACAGCACCCCCCATACACACACCACAGCACCCCTCATACACACACAGCACCCCTCATACACTGGCACTTTAAGGGAAAAAAAAGTTGGCATGTATTGCGGTTTGGGCACTCGGGCTCAAAAAGGTTCGCCTTCACTGCCCTAGTGGGACACAGGACGTTCTTCAGCTCTCAGAGCTGTTAATGTTGCCCCATTGATGGAGCTTGTTTTGCTGACCTCAGACAGATGGGGTGTTGGGTTGGCCCTGCCAGGATTTGAACCTGCAGCCTTGCCTTTTTTAGCAGGCTTTGTGGTCAGGGATTTTGCCAGCTAAGCTATGTCATTATATTGTAGTGTTAAGACTACAATTGAGATGAAGTGGTCTGGGTGACTTTAGCTGTCCCTTAATTGTTTAGCTTACCAATGCACTTTTTCTAGTATCTTTAAAATGAGCGCATTGATTTCTACAGAGACAAGATTAAATTTTGATCACGTGACTCATTACCCCTTTTTATGTGGGACAGCACCTTACTAGCCTTTGCAATGACAGACTAACATTGCACACTATTGCCTAGTTTGTTATCTACACGTGTTCCCAAATAATGTTCAATTAATGTTATCCCTTGTATAAGTGGCTTGTGGGTTCCTTATTCCAAAATGCATGACTTTGCATTTATCTCTATTTAAATGTATCTGCCACTTGCCTGCAGTCCCCCAGTTTATACAAATGCTTCAAGTTATATCAATTTATATCAAGTTCAGATTTTATTATTTTATCTAGTTTTGTGTCATCTGCAAACACTGTGATATAACTTCCAATGCCCATTTCAAGAACATTTATAAACAGATTAAAGAGACGTGGACTCAGGACAGAACCATGAGTCACTCCACTTACCACTTTTGTCCAGTTTTAAAATGTCTATGCTACTTTTAAGCCAGTGTTCTATCCAAGAAGAATATTTGTGATCTAAAGTAGATTTCAGCTTTTATAGTAACCTTTTGTGTGGAGCTGTGCCAAATGCATTGGCAAAGTAGATCACATCCACTGGAACACCCTGTTCTGTCTTTCTTAAAACCATGTTAATTCCTACTAATTATTTTGTTCAAAATTAATTCTTGAATATTATCCCTTAATACTTCAAATGATTTCCCAATTACATATGTTAAAGGGACACTATAGTCACCAGAACAACTACAGCTTATTAAATTTGTTCTGGTGAGTAGAATCATTACCTTCAGGCTTTTTGCTGTAAACACTGTCTTTTCAGAGAAAATGCAGTGTTTACATTACAGCCTAGTGATAGCTTCACCTGCCACTCCTCAGATGGCTGTTAGAGATCCTTCCTGGGTCATGGCTGCCTAAAATGCATCCAAACATTCAGTATCTCCAGCCTCTGCATGCAGACACTGAACTTTCCTCATAGAGATTCATTGATTCAATGATCTACTCGCTGCAAAATCTCGTGGTCACTACTCTATCCTAATTCTCCTTGACCTGTCTGCGGCTTTTGACACTGTTGATCATCAACAGCTTCTTCTCATCCTTAGCAATATCGGTCTACAAGATATTGCTCTCTCCTGGTGCTCCTCCTACCTCTCCCATCGCTCTTTCAGTGTTTCTTTCTCTGGCTCTGCTTCTTCTCCCCAACTCCTCTCTGTTGGTGTCCCTCAAGCTTCAGTCCTTGGTCCCCTACTGTTCTCCATCTATACTGCCTCCCTTGGTAAACTCATTAGCTCCTTTGGCTTCCAATATCATTTCTATGCAGATGACACGCAAATCTACCTCTCCTCTCCTGATCTCTCCCCGTCCCTCTTGTTAGTGTCTCTGACTGCCTCTCTGCTGTTTCTAACTGGATGGCTGCCCACTTCCTTAAACTAAACTTGACCAATACTGAAATTCTGGTCTTTCCTCCCTCACGTGTTGTTACTTCTGTGTCTGTCTCCCTCCAAGTCAATGGTGCTACCATCAGCTCCACCACGCAGGCTCGCTGCCTAGGTGTTCTCTTTGACTCTGACCTCTCCTTCAAGCCTCATGTTCACTCTATCACCAAATCCTGTCATTTCCATCTCAAAAACATTGCGCGCATCCGCCCCTACTTAACGCCAGATGTGACTAAGGTGTTGGTCCATTCCACTGTACTTTCTTGCCTTGACTATTGTAATCCGCTTCTCAGAGGTCTTACGTACTCCCAACTTGCGCCGTTACAGTCCATAATGAATACGGCGGCGAGGCTCATCTTCCTGTCCGCCCGCACCTCCCATGCCTCACCCTTCTGTCATTGACTTCCTATAAAATATAGAGCTCAATTTAAAATTCTGGTTCTTGCTTTCAAATGTCTACATAATGCTGCTCCCACCTATCTATCCTCCCTTATACATAAGTATGTCCTGTCTAGGCCCTTACGATCTGCTGAAGACTTACGTCTATCTTCTGTTCGTACTCCCACCTCTGATGCTTGCCTTCAAGACTTCTCGAGGGCTGCACCGTTCCTGTGGAACTCGCTTCCCTCCTCCGTTAGATGCTCACCCAGTCTCCACTCCTTCAAAAAATCATTAAAAACCCACTTCTTCATAAAAGCGTATCAATTAAACTCTTAATAGCTCCCAACTGATTCCTCTTCTGCAACTGTCACTAGTCTAATACTATCCTTACCTTTTGTGTCATTTTACCCCACTACCTCTAGCATGTAAGCTCATTGAGCAGGGCCCTCAACCCCTCTGTTCCTGTGTGTCCAACTTGTCTGGTTACAACTACATTTCTGTTCGTCCACCCATTGTAAAGCGCTGCGGAATTTGACGGCGCTCTATAAATAATATAATACAGCATGCAGAGTTACAGCTTCAGACTTGAATACAGTAAGATTTTGCTATATTAATGGAGGCATGAGGGGCCCAGGGGGGCTAGACACAATAGAGTCAGGAATACATGTTTGTGTTCCTGACCCTATAGTGATCCTTTAAAATTATAGGTCTGTAATTTCCAGGTTGGGATGTTATATTTTTTCTATCGTCTTGTATGATTCCTGAATGAAAAGAATCCTGAAGATTAGAGAGATACTATAGCCTCTAAAAATTTTTTAGCTTAATAAAGCAGTTTTGCTGTATAGACTATGCCCCTTTAGTATCACTGCTCAATTCTCTGTTATTTAGGAGTTGAATGACTTTTGTTTCTGTTTGTACAGTCCTAGACACATTTCTCCTGACTGTGACTGGCAAAGCCTGCATTAAAAAAAAGAAAATAAAAAAAAAAGGTTTAATTTTCAATCAGATGTGTATTCAGAATCAATCTGTCAAAACTGATGGGTGTTAATTCTGAAATATTAATGTACTCAATTGTATCCAACAATGTTCCTAAATTCTGTCCAAGATATAAATGCTGGTCTTACTGTACTTTAAAGATGCAGGAAAATACAAATCAGTGATCTTAAAAGGACGCTATAGTCACCAAAACAACTCTAGCTTGTTTTAGTACATAGATCATGCCCCTGCGGTTTCACTGCACTATTCTCTGCCCCTTAGGAGTTCAATCACTTTGTTTATGAAGCCCTAGTCATACCTCCCTGCATGTATCTTACACAGCCTTTCTAAACACTTTCTATAAAGATAGATCTTATGTTTAAACTTCCTTTATTGTATATTTGGTAATCGACTTCTTGACCCTGCAAGATTCTCCTGTGTGTGATTAAAGTTTAATTATCAGAGCAGGAGATAAAAACATCTAAAGTATGCTAAAATCTGATTGAAAATTAAACTACTTTTTCATGGCGGCTGTGTGATTCACAGCATGGGCTGCATGTACAGAAACAAGTGATTTAACTTCTAAACAGCAGAGAATTGAGCAGTAAGACTGCAGGGGCATGAGCTATACACCAAACCTACTTCATTAAGCTAAAGCTTTTTGGTTCTTATTGTATCAGTTTAAAAACAGACTTATGGATATTTGTACACTAAGCTCCACAGGTGCCCATGGGTGAATACTTTATGGCTTTGGGGCTTTGTTTTCATTATCTTTATTTAATTGGTGTAGCACGTTACTTTCAATTACATTTATAATTTAAAATTGATTTGTTTCTACAAAACATTATGTAACATACATTGCTTACTACGTGTAGTTTTACATCAAATGAAAACCTTACTCAACTCATGAGTTTGCATATTGTTACTCAATCTATCTGTATGCATCTCTATGATGTGCAGTTGTCAACTACATGCTGAGCATGAAGACACTGAACATCAATACTGAAAGGCGTGCAGGGACAGTATCTTTGATCCAAAAGCACTACTTTAGGGGGTACTGGTTCTGGCGGTAAGAGTGTCCCATTAAGAGAAAATAACTATTCTTTTTTTTTTTTATAATTCTTTTTTTGTTGTTGTGCTGAGCAAAAACAAGGGTAACATGTCATACCTTTTAAAGTCAACAATAAAATTATTTCTAGTGCACAAGGCATTTGTCATTTTGAGTGCGGCGTGGCACCTTGTTGCTTGTGTTGCGGTAATGCCGCACACCTTCAGCCAGGGACGGAAGCCCCCAAGGAGGGGGGGAGGAAATCAAGCAGCAGCACAGGTCAGGAGCGGAGATCGATCGCTTCTCCATCCCCTCCAGGTGCACCAGGTCTCCAAGCCAGCTCTCCGTCGGCGTGGACACCTAAAGACATCAGGCATGCTTCTGGACATCCCCACTCGATCAAGAAGCACCGTAGGGGCAAGTAGAGTCGTTAGTGGGGGTATAGACGGCAAAATATTTGCATTACAGCATTTTAAGTGCTGAAACTCACTCGGGATGCGACCGGCCGGCATGGCTGGCAGGCCCCGCCAAAGAGAATAACTATTCTGTTACTAGAGATGAGTTTAAATTTTTTCCATATTAGATATTTTTGCCATCAAAATTTGCTACAGAGTAATTAGGAAATAACCCTGTATGGACTTACGATTTTGTCATATGGCTAAACAGAATTTCTAGTATGTGGTATTTTACAACTAAACCATTTGCTTTGTAAGTTTTGTGTTAGAATGATGCTTGACCTCATTTCAAACTCAAAATATTTTTTTAGTTTTAGAACAAAATATCCAAACTGGAAATAAATTATACTATATTTTAGTTAATCTGTTTTAGCCTTGAATTTACTGTGAGTTTACTTTGATTTCCTCAATATTCTCATTTTATTGAATAACCCAATTACGATTATTTGAAGGAAACACAAACCCAGAGTCCTAAAAGTTTGAAAATTTTTACATATCTTTACCGAAATTTTCTTTTCCTGGCCATTTCCACGGCAGCATCACTAATGCATTTATTCCTTAATTTAACAAACAGGGCCAGAGTAATTATCAATTAAGTAATTTTAATAAAATCTCGCCCTTCCCAGAGATTTCAGTGTAATTATAAAGCACTCCAAGATGGGTTGGAGGCTAATGCTGCAGTGGAAATGGCGAGAAAAAAAAAGTTCCGGTAAGTATAGGTAAGAATTTTATGTTTTTCTGGCCAACATGGTAGCATCACTAATGGTCAATACCCAAGCAAGCAGGGAAGCAAACTAAAGTACTGCAATATTAAGAGCTCAATAAGGATGATACCGAATACAAAACGCTAACACAAAAAATAATGTCCTGACTCTTATGGACCTCTAATCGGTAGTGATTCCCAAATGTAGAGTCTGATGCCAATGTAGCTGCCCTGCAGAGATCCTCAGTAGGGAGATTCACCCATGCTGCCCAACAGTGGCCATGTAATGAGACTGCATGATTCCAGAACCAGAGAGGGACTTAGCAATTTCCTGTATTGTTGCAACATAATCATCTGCATATTGTTGCAACAGAACCTGCTTATTGTTGCAACAGAAGCCACATATCCTTGTTTGGAGCCCCCTGGGATGTTAAAGAACCTAGTCGATTATCTCACATCTTTTGTCCAGATAATGGAGAAGGACCTGACGGACTTCCAAAGTACATAGTCTCACTTCACCGTCATTTTTTAGATCCTGAATAAATAATGCAATAACTTTTTACTGCTGGATGTGGAACAGAGTTGCAACTTCAGGGAGAGACTTGGTCTTACAATTATCTCATCAGTGATCCAGAGACCCGTCTGGCTGATGTGATTTCAATGAGACATAAGGTCTTTAGTGCTTTAGTGTGGCAATGCACATAGAGCAATGACTCAAAAGGCTCAAAGGGAGATATTTATAACTGCCTAACAATAGTATCTAAATCCCATCATACATCAGTGAGTGCTAAGAATGCTGAAGTCTGAATTTTGAGGGAATTAATACTCAGGCCTTTCTGTAGACCTACTTGAAGTTCCAGAATGTCAGAAAGATTTGGATTTTCAAAAGCTTGGCTGGTTTCAAGTTTCTGATCTGAAGATATCCAGGATTTTATGGTATATCTTAGATGTTGACTTCTTTCTTGCCTTCATAAAGGTGCTGATGACTGATTCTGGAATACCCTGACGTGCTAGCATAATTTGCTCAAGAGCCTTGCCACAAGCTTAAGGCTCTGTGGATTTCTATGCAGAATGGGACCCTGGCTGAGCAGATCTGGTCTCATGGGAAGAATCCAAGGGCCTTTGGAAATCATGTGTTGTAGCCGTGGTACTAAGGTCTCCTGGGCCAAAGATTAGTGATCAGAACCACTGCCTTCTGTTCTAGATGTATTTTCTCTAACACCCTTGAAATTAGATAGATATAAGGAAATAAATAGTCTTGTTAAAATTTTCACTCAAGGCTCAGGACAGCCTCACTGTAGGCTGATCGATCAAACTTGAGCGAGAAATACCTGTTACCTGTCATTTTTGCCTTGTAGCTATCAGGTCAATATCTGGTAATCCACATTTAAGAGCAATTTCCCTGAAGACGTCTCTCTATTCCAAGTTCGTTGAGCATACAGGTTTTTAAACTTTGCTCCCCCGCAATAGGAATTTGCATCTGTTTGGATAACCCCTTCCGGATATTGGAATTATGTAGCCACCATCTGAGAGATATTTTTGTAGAATGTGAAATTCAGATTAGTTGGTTATAGTGCTGGTGATGAAAATGAGAAAGGAAATCCCACTAAAGGTTTCAGTGTGATTTGTCTCTCTGGAGATAGAGTAGTAAAACCTTATGATGTGCTTATACATGCACTGAGGAAGATGATTGATTTTGATGGCATTTGAACACTATTCTTGACATTTACTAACCATCTGTGAGTTTCCACAACTGTCGTATGTGGGCTATCAAAGAGATCATAATTTTGGTGAAGGTTTTGGGAGATGAGCGGAGTGTGAAAGGAAGGCACCAGAATTGAAAATGTCTCCCTAGGACATAAAATCCAGGATTTTTTCTGGTGAATGGGGACAGCATAATGCATCTTGTAGATCTATTTCCATTAGCCAGTCTCCTGGTTTTATTCCCTTTATGATAAAAGACAGATTCCCATTTTGAAAGTTTGTTTGTGCGGGGACATGTTTAGGGATTTTACATCCATAATAATCTCAATTTTCCTCTTTTTGTTGGTGCTAGGAAAACTGTTGTAAATCTCTCTTGTAATCTTTCCTTTAGAGGCACGTCTATTTTTCCATGTGCTTGAAACACCAAAACTGAAATGTCTTTGGAGATGTTACATGAGATCACAATAATCTTGGTGAGAGAATCCTGGAATACTATCTTGTAGGTAACGCAGGCAGTGAATAAAGAGAAAAGGATCCCAGAGATGTAATACATTTCTTAAGAGGGACAAATCAGCTAAGGACCACAATACCATTAATGATGCAAACAATGTTCCAAACATGCTGCATATGGAGACATGGGAGTACTTATGTCTCTATGAGCTAGTTAGTCCTATAAGCCAAGCTGTTTACTAGAGCCTGAAGGAGAGAGAGACAGAACCCCTGGGACTGACATGAAACTCCATGGAAGCTAAGCCACAAAAGAAAATATTGTGCCAAAATGGGTAGTCCTGCTGCTGAAGGGACAGAAAAGAAAGACTGAAGTCTCTGGGAAGAGGGAGGTATTTATTAAATTACTTAATAGTCAATTACTCCTGCCCTGTTTGTTGAGGTAAGGAATTAATCCATTAATGATGCTGCCATGTTGGCCAGGAAATCATAGTTTTTTTTCAGGACCATAGGTTCCCGTTTTTTGCTGTGAGCACGATCCTTTGGTAATGAAAATGAAAGTTAAATCAAGTCACTTTGTATCTAGTGACAAGGTTCCTCCACTGCAGCCGTGTACTTCTACTGCTGATGTCTTCCGCAATCTTGACTAAACTAATGCTTCTCATAGATGAGCACTGGATTGTAGATATATGAGTGACCAAACACTATGATCCTCCAATCAAATGCTGCTATCACTAGCATTTGATTACAAGACCAGGCTTCACTCAGTTCTAAAGGAGGAAGTGCCTCTAGTGACTATCACATAGTCAGCCGGTAGAGTTGTATTTAACCCTGCAATGTAAACATTACAGTTCCTACAAAACTAAATTTTTTACATTGCAGGGTTACAATGACAGAACTGCACCTAGACCACTTCACTGAGACAAAGTGGACTGGGTAATTTTAGTTTAGTTACCAACATCCTCTTACATATCCTCTTACATATGACTGTATGTGCACATTTTAGGCTTAATATCCTTACTGCTGGAAAATGGTTCTTTATTATTATAATTAAAAAAAATACATAGATTCTCTTAATGTTTTGTATATATTATATTTCCAAATGAAGAGTAATTCTTTATATAATATATTGGTAATTTAAGTTAATAAATTGTTGTTGCTCACAGATGTGATTCAGCAGTTGACCATTCATGAAATTTCATGAATGGAGCCATATACATTTAAATTTTCATTGTGAAAATGATATAACTAAACATAACCAGTGTAAGAAAATTAACTGAACATAAAAAAGTCAGATCTGTCAGAGGGAGTTTTATTAAGCATTGTAGCGGAGAGGTAGTATAATCCACAGTATCTCTGCTGGGTAACAGGAACAGCATAAAATAATCCAGGTAAATAAATACAGCATACAATAATCCCGGTAGCATTGTAAGAATTCTTCCTTCCCAAGAACTAGACGACACATAGGCTGGGAGTCAACTGAGCTTTTAATCACCGGTCACAGTATTTATGGGATTTCCCATGCAAGGGGTTTCCCTACTGACATTACAGGGGTTGTACAGTAGGGGACTACATGGGGAACTTAACAACCTGGACATTTTTCCCATCATGCACTGCTGTGCGAGAGGGATACTCCCACTAGAATATACAGTTAAGTGGATTATCCCTCCGTGCAGCAGAACTAATATTTCACATGAAAATGCATAACTTTTACATTATTCATTATATTTAAATGAATGGACGTTCGGTAGATAGCTGGGGTCTGAGCGCACATTTCGTGAAAGTACCGCTCAGTTCCCAGCACAACTAACCAAACGAAAGACACATTATTTTCAAGTTACATTCAAAATACCGATTGACCTTAGGGGAACAAACTACCAAAGGAAAGGGGCTCCCAAACGGCTTGGAAGTCCAGCGGTATTCCTGCCGTCGAATAGCCGATTTTAGTTCCAGACGCTCGACGATCAAATACTGCTGGGCTAACAAAGGATCCAAGATGGTCGACCGCCGCGTGGTCAGTAGCCGAACGGCGGCCACCCTGAATCTCGCTAATTACCAATGGAAACAATGTTTCAATATTTAATGGGAGCCACACGACCTCCTGTGTGTGGTGTCCCATTCGGTAGTTTGTTCGTTTCATGAACAGTGTTGAAATTTACCGTTCGTGAAACTACTGTATGAATGCTGGTGGCTTTCATGCCGCCAGCATACGAATGCTCTTGTTCGCATGAAATACAGATACATGAATACACTTGGTTCTAACAGCCTTAAAGCTACAGAAACATTTATGCAAATACAGTCTTAAGTGGCTAGTTTTGCCACAATTATCATTGATACTCCCAGCTAATTGAACTTGGCTTTGTTTACCAGTTTATGAACCTTTGTTGCCTGCCCTGGCCTCAGGTATTCTGCCCTCACTTTGCTCTGTTTCCTCTGAAACTTAGCTAAAACTGGGAATTAGACATCATGGTGGAAATTAAAGGGTTACTCAAAGCACCGTGACCACTTCAGTAATTTGTAGTGGTCATGGTTCTTAGAGTCTGTGCATGAAGTGTTTACTATGAAAAACTGCACTTACAGATAAAATGGACTTTGTTGTCGGAAGTGTAACTCCACCTCATCGTTGGTCAATTAGCTCATATTAATTCTGTGCATGTTTGCGACATGCTATGCATGTTGACAGCATCCTCCATGCCACCCAGGTGCTCCTATCCGCCAATTTTCCCTGATATCTTCCTTCTCCAGAGAAGGGGAGTGGCATCAGTGATGAAGAACAGGGCTGCCGGAAGAACTTGGCTTCATTGACAGATCAACAAAAATTGTACTTCTACTTCTTTTTTAAATTTCAAGCTCTGTGTAACTCATTGCAAGACAAGGGATATCATACAGCATCTACAACTTTTTATCTCAATTTATTTTATTAAGAATGAATAAATGTAAAAAATGTAATTCAGTATATTTCTAAATGAGCAATCTATATAGGATATTGCTCTGTTTTTCTGAATGTATGTGCTAGGCAGCTCTGTTCAAATAAACACTGCACTTTTTTTCCGCAATTTTTATTTTATTGACAATTTAACTTAGTAACATGCAGTTCTTTGCAATGAGAGAACGCAAACAGCACATTTTTAATAATATGTAAGACATTACAAAATTATTATGATCTGAAAAAAGTGACTCTAGGCTTTATAGAGCAACTATCAGTTGTGATCACAGAATGAAGTTATAGTTTGTGAAAATGAACCCCTTAAGGACAGAGCTTCAGAAGCTTGTCTTTCACTTAATGACAAAGGCATTTTTTGCTATTTGCGTTCAACTGCAATTTGCATTTTACTAATTTATTGCACCGACACATATTATATACCATTTTTTTAAAGGACAGAAAGGGCTTTAATTTGATGTAACACATATATATATATAAATGCTTATTTATTATAAAAAAATACAGAAATATGCAAAAAAATGAATTTTTGTGTTTTTTTTACAGTTTTTGCAATAATAATGTGTACATAATTAGTGCAGGTTAAGGAAAGTAATTAAAAATAAATTCATTTAGTTGTTCTGAATTACAGAATATATAATGTGTCTGGGATTTTAAGTTTTTTTTGGTAGTTACAGGTCACAAAGCACAAGGAGTAAAATAAACTTTTTATGTGGAGCGATTTTAGAATTTGGTATGTTTGTCTTGTAAGCCTAATAGCATAAAAGAAAACAAAATTGCCACACAAAAGTATATATTTATATAAAGTAGACACCACAGGCTATTTACCTAAGGTTGTTTTGACACTTTCTACGTAGCCATTTTACCGCCAACCTCTGCTAAATATTGGAGTAAAATTGTGTTTTTTGGGGGTTTTCGCACACAAACTTATAACAAAGAACTTCTCATGTGTATTTTGTAAAGTTGGTGTGTGCTATTCCTGTACAAAGTTTTATTATGTGTTCAGTTACTTCTGCTGAGTACAACGGTACCCCCATTGTATGTCTTTAGCACTATTTCGTGAAGCTACAGTGCCATATAGGAGACCTGTCCTTTTCAGTATTCACAGTAGAATTTTGAGAGACGGATTTAATGAGCCTATGCTTCCATTTGGGGTATTATAACCAGGGGCGGACTGACCGGTCGGGCACTTCGGACATGGTCCGAGGGCCCGGCCAGGAGGGGGGCCCGCCATCAGGGGGCCCGGCCGCCCCTTTAAATGCTGCAGCCGCCTGAGCGCTCTCTTAAGCCGGCAGGGGAGGGAGGAAGAGAGGACCCGGGAGCTCAGCCTGCAGCTCCTCTGGGTCCTTCTTGCGCGAGCACAGATCACACACACACACACACACTGCCCACCCATACACACACAGCCCCCCATACTAACATTGCCACACACATACACAGCCCCCTCATACACACATTGCCCCACACACCCTACACATTCACACACTACACCCCCTCACACACACTACACCCCCTCACACACACTGAACCTTTCACACACACTGCACCCCTTACACATTGCACCACTGCTCCTATACCCTACAACAGCCTCATATCCCAGCAGACCCCAGGTAAGTTGTCAAACTGTTCTTAAACGGTTTGACTACTTACTCTGGGAGGGGGGCCCGGCCCTCCTTGCACCATAACGACTACACAGAGCAGTAGTGGTTATTGTGCATGGATTATTTCTTTAAATAATCTCCAAGTGACCCAGTAGCCAGCAAGCCAGCCAGCCCACAGGCCAGCCAGCCAGCCCACAGGCCACCAGTTAGGCTTACAGCCAGCAAGCCCACAGCCTGCCAAACGCAGCCAGCAAGCCACAGCCAGCAAGCCAACAGCCTGCCAGCCGCAGCCAGCAAGCCCACAGCCTGCCGGCAGTAGCCAGCAAGCCCACAGCCTGCCAGCCGCAGCCAGTAAGCCCACAGCCTTCCAGCAAGCCCACAGACTGCCAGCCAACAACAGTAATTAAGGTAAGAGGAGCCAACTTGGCCTAGGTATCAGCGAGCTATGTTGTGTTGCTATATTGTGAATAGTGTTGGAGAGACCCCCTCCAGGCCCCATTAGACTCCATTGTAGTCTCTAATGGGACCTGGAGGAAATTCTTTCTAACACACTCTCTAAAGGACACTGAGATAGCCTCTGCTAGAAAGACCCCCCTCCATGGCCCATTAGCCCTCATTTGTAGTCTCTACTGGGGCCTTGAAGAGATTATTGCACTTTTGTTCCTTGTGTCTAAAGATTGTGTAGGGTGTGGCTGGAGGCGGTGCATGGAGGCGGGACATGGGTGGCGCTTGCTACGGAGTATGGGTGGGGCCTGTAAGGGGGCCCTTGATTTATTTTGCCCGGGGGCCCTGAGGGTTCTCAGTCCGCCCCTGATTATAACAGTTTGACTGTTCAAAAAAAACCCACAAAGGCCTACCATTTGTAAAAGTAGACACTCCAGGGTATCTCATAAGGTGCATATTGTGCCTTAACATGCCCCCATTTTTTTACCATTACATGCCAAAGTATGTGGTAAAAAATAATTTTGTGCATTTTTTACATACGGATTGCATTTTTGCTGGGCATTTTGTATATTTCATATGTGCCACTAAGTTCAACCCCCCCAAATTATGCTCAACTAAGTCTTCTGAGTAAAAGGACACCCCCATTGTATGTCTATGGCACTATTTCGTGAAGCTACAGTGCCATACAGGAGACCTGTCCTTTTCAGTATTCACAATAGAATTTTGAGAGACGGATTTAATGAGCCTATGCTTCCATTTGGGGTATTATAACAGTTTGACTGTTCAAAAACACCCCACAAAGGCCTACCATTTGTAAAAGTAGACACTCCAGGGTATCTCATAAGGTGCATATTGTGCCTTAACATGCCTCCATTTTTTTACCATTACATGCCAAAGTATGTGGTAAAAAAAATTTTGTGCATTTTTTACATACGGATTGCATTTTTGCTGGGCATTTTGTATATTTCATGTGTGCCACTAAGTTCAAACCCCCCAAATTATGCTCAGCTAAGTCTTCTGAGTAAAAGGACACCCCCATTGTATGTCTATGGAACTATTTTGTGAAGCTACAGTGCCATATAGGAGACCAAGCCATATCAGTTTTGACCGAACTTTGAATTTTGACGCCGGGCCTATGTGCAATTTCCAATGTTATTTTTTTTTTTTATTTTTTTTTGTAAATTCTTTATTTTTGATGTGCATGTATAAACGATCACATGACTGTAATGCCACAACAGCATTCTTAAGTAATAAAAACATTCAAGAGTACGGACAGGTGTTAAGCATTTGTGAGTGCGCACATTTTTTTATACAGTAAATAATAAAACAGGTTGGGTACTTGCTGGCTGTATAAGATGGATTACACAAACGTGTGGGGACAGTAGCTGAAGAAGAGATAGTGGATCTTAGTCGTTGCATACAGTTAGACAACACATTTTTGTTTGTTTTTGAGGATTCTGCACATTTTTATATACATTATGGTCGCTTGACAGTTGGTTTATCCTGTTCAGCTCGTCAAAAAAAGGGAGGATACAAGATTAACTATATAACATGAATAACGTGAAATAACAGAAGAGTAGTTCTAGAGATTTAGATGCTGCTACTCAGTTTTACCAAGTTATCACAGCCTATTGAGCGGTTATACTAAGCTGGGTATATGCTAGGTGGGTATGGGATGAAGCTGCACAGGTTTGTATACAGTGTTGTCGCTTTGCCAAAGAAGAAAACTAAAAAGTTTGTTCTCTGCTCCGCTTGTCATGGCGTGTGAGTTGCCCTAAGTACTATATTAAAGCTTCTTAGCCCCGCATGTTAACTACGCTAGGGAGTTAGGTAATTCAGTGGGGGGATGACCCGTTCAAAACCTATACGGATGCAATAGTAGGCTAAAAAAAAAAAAAAAAAAAAAAAAAAAAAAAAAGGTAGTAGTAAGTAATTGGGGAGTTAAACCCATAGCTAATTTGCTGGGGCACATAGTAAGCCCAGGGAAGACATGCTACCTCCGAGTGCTAAGCATCCTGCACGCTGTGATACCTGAAGACATTAAACAAACATCAGTAGAAATATAATACAGTAATACAGCGATGTCAGTTGAGTGATTCTGCTCATCCTAAGACTTGCACTCTCTGTGTGAGTAAGTGTCAGTATGAGGTTCTTATCTTAAGATATTAGTGCAAACAAGACAATGAAGAACGCTTAAACTAGGCGTAAAAGGAAAAATGCCTTCAAAGATATAGAAAAATCTTCACAGGGCCAGTGGAAGCATAGTCCGTCTCTGGTGCAGTTCATCCTGATTAGTCAATGCCGGCTCTGGAGGCTAGACAGGTGGGCCAGGTACATTAATTGGCCGATTTCCCCCTATGCATGTCCGTGTCCCAGTAGTGGCTCTAAAACAAAACAGGAACACAACAAAACTTAGCTCAATTGGACAAGTGGTGCGTCCGAGAGTGTTGAGCTCTGAGAGGTAGTTCGCTGCTCAATGGAGGTGAGTGGGATTGCCTGTGCCTCTCTATTCAAGTGGTGATCGAGGCGTAGGCGTCCGGTGTATTATTTCTCGGCACAAATGCGGGGATTCGTGCCGGGTCCCAGTTGCGGTTTGGGGAGGTAGGCTCGTAGGCGCTCACCTGGGTTTGTGTAACCTGTGGCAGGCCCAGGGTTTGTAGGAGGTTGGCTGCTTCTTGAGCGTCGTGGATTTGGTGTGTTTTGTCTCCTTGTTGAACGAGGAGTATTTGGGAGGATCGCCAGCGGTACCTTATATTATTGCGCTGAAGCAATGTTGTGAAGGGACGGAGTGACCTGCGCCACGCCAGAGTAGCCCCGGACAGGTCAGCGTAGAATGTCAGGCTCATGCCTTCAAACTGTAGTGGGGTCTTGCCTCGGAGTGTGGTGAGGATCGCCGATTTGTCCTTCTTGTTTCGGAAGGTGAGGATGGTGTCTTTGGTGGCTGTGGCCGGGGCCCCGGAAGGTTTGGGGACTCTGAAAAAGTCTGTGGGAGTGATGGGTTTAGCTTGGCTGGCGGGTTGTATGGCCGTCAGCATTTTTTTCAACGTTTGAGATAATTCCGCCTCTGGCAGGTCATCTGGGACCCCTCTGACCTTTAGATTACAGCCCCTTCTGTTATCCTCTTGGGCCGCAAAACGCCTTTCATATAATAAGTTTTGGCGTTGTAAGTCCTGTACGGCCATCTGAAGGGAGGATATGTGCTGCTGGTGATCTTGGGAGGAGGCCTCCTGTGTTGTTATGCGGCCTGTCAGGCCCTGCAGCTCTCCCCTCAGTGCGGTGACGTCCGTGAGGATATTCCTCTGTAGGTCGGCTAGCAGTGCCTTCAATACCCCGGTAGTAACCAGGTCAGCATGTTTGTCCGCTGTGGGCTTGTTAGGTTTCGCCGGCTGTTTGGGGGCTGGTGGTGGGAGGAGATCCTCCTCTGCGCCTTCAGAGTAGTCGTCCGAGTAGAAATCCGAGCAGCCTCCGTGGAGGGCCGCCATATTGGATTCTCCCGTGCTGCGTGTTTGCCGCCACATGTCTCCTATCGTCAGCCCTGGAGCAGGTTTGTCCGCCCCTTGTTTTCTATTTTTTCGTCCCATGAGGTCAGGGTAGTTCCCCTGGTTGTGTGGTTGCCTTTAGGAGTGAAATATTCCGATTTTAGAGGGTTTTTTCTTGATTGTCGATCGGAGCTTCTGCAGTGTGCGTCTGTTCGTTTCAGCGGTTAGGCTCCGCCCCGGGCCTATGTGCAATTTCCAAGCATCTTTGCAGGTTTTAAATTCAAACTACCCCACAAAGGCCTACCATTTCTTAAAGTAGACACCCCAGGGTATTTCAAAAGGCATATTTTGAACCTTAGCGTGGGATCATTTTTCCGCTAGCGTGTACCAGGTGTAGTGGTTATAAGCGTTTTTTTCTGCCTTTTTGACACACAAAGTGAGTTTGCACAGTATATTTTGCAAACCATATGTGTACTACCACTGTATAATACTTCATATTTTGCTCAGCTATGTCTGCTGAGTACAAAAATACCCCCGTATGTACCTTTGCCCGGTATATGTGGACATCGGAGGGGCACATTTGGGACACAGCCATTCCATTTTTTTTCAAACTTTAAATTTTTAAGCTGTGCCCATGTCCCATTTTAGAGTATTTTACCAGGCTATATAAACCAAATGCCCCATAAAGCCATACCATTTCTTAAAGAAGACATCCCAGGGTATTTCAAAAGGCATATTTTGAACCTTAGCGTGGGATCATTTTTCCGCTAGCTTGTACCAGGTGTAGTGGTAATGAGCGTTATTAAATGTATTTTTTTATTTTTTTAAACTTTTTTTACTTTTTAAAACTATTTTTTAAACTTTTGTTTTGCTTATTAATTTTTTTAAAGTTTCCTAAACTTTCGTAAAACTTTTTTTTACAGATTTAACATTTTTCTAAGCTTTTTTTTACGTTAACCCCTAACTAGCAGTAAGCAGCACTAACAGTAAATTCCCCATTTTCCCATAACTCCCACCCACCCCAGCTAGCAAAATATTTAATTATACAATATTTAAATTAGTTAATTAAATAAATTTAACCCCTGAGGGTTAAAAAATAAATAAAAGTTAATCGTCAGGGGTTAAAAAAAAATTAGATCACAGTATAATACTGTGATCTGTATTTTGATCACTGTAGGCAGTGATCGACTTGCAGGGGAGGGGTTAATTTTTATTATTTTTTATTATTAAAACTTTTTTTAACTTAACTTTTTAACTTTTTAAAGCTTATTTTTAAACTTTTTTTAACGTTAACCCCTAGTTAGCCTAATACTAAATCCCCCAATTCCCCACTAACTTCCACCCTCCCCAGCTAGCTAAATTTATAATTTTAAAATATTTAAATTAATTAATAAAATAAATTGAACCCCTGAGGGTTAAAAAAAAAAAAGAATTAACCCTCAGGGGTTAAAAAAAAAATCAGATCATAGTAAAATGTAATCCCTGCCAATTGATCACTGTAGTCAGTGATCAATTGGCAGGGAAGGGGTTAATTTTTTATTAAAATGGGTAAAGGGGGGTGGGATTTTAAATAAACTTAATTTTTTTGTCACCAGGGGGCAGGAACAACACTGATCCGTCTCCCTGCACTTCACACTGAACCCGGAAGTGCAGGGAGGCGGAGGTGAGTATACAGAGCACATGTGCCCGCTCTGGCATGCTGTCAGAGCGGGCACATGTACTGGGACAGCCTGATCCGGTGCTCCCGGTCTGCCTCTAATGCAGAGGCAGACCGGAGCACCATTAACCCCACGATCGCCGCGATTGTGGCGATCTGGGGTTAATTTTAACGGGTGACGGACGAGGTCCGTCACTCGTCATTAACGCATTCCCCTGAGTGACGGACCTCGTCCGTCACTCGTCTTTAAGGGGTTAAACACATATTACCTTGCATAGAAAGAATAGCACTACACAGTACTCAGGGTAAAAGAAGGCATAATCACCCAATGTATCTAATTTTACAAATGCCTTTGGTAACTGTGAGAACACGGAATAAAGCATATATACTGTTTTTCTTAGGATAACCACTGCCAACTTTGCTAACTGCCTTAGAATATATCATGGTAGGCAACCTGGAAGTGTATGATCACCAATAGAGTTTAATAGCATCTGTATGGAGGATGTATCTTAGGAATCAGACTAGATACTCAGTCTTACTCATATTGGTTGCTGATCACTCAAGACTGATATAAATAACTTTACTATAAAATATTTGTGTAACAATATTTGTGCCATATACAAAGGGATTAATTATAGAGAAATACCTAATCTATTTGAAGAGTAACACACTAGGACACTAGATAATAAAATCTTAAATGAAAAATCTAAGCATCACAAATACTACAACGTGATGTAGTGGTTATGGTGCTTGAAGTCCACGAGTGCCATTCAGCAGCAAGATGTCAACATATTCATAAATGATTTCACAAATAACTTGCTATGTTCTGCAACATGTGGTCCTTCTGTTCTGAGCTGATCTGACAAAGTAGAAGTTCATACATCATCATGTCAACTCTAATGACATTTAACATTATTCATTAGTTGAGCATTAGCTGATTGCTGTCAGAAAAGGAGGTGCCAGCAATGGTGTGAAAATATGTTTGGGCTGAATTCATCTCCCAAATTTTTAATTTTATAATTACAATTTTAAAACTGTTATCAGAAACTGAATCACATATCTATATTGCTTATTTAATATACGTTCCTGCAGTACACAAAATAAAAAAGATAAAATGACCACAGGAAAAAAAAAAGATCAAATGTATAGGAGGGTAGACAAGTGGCTTAATAGAACACCCTGGGCACCATAACCACTACAGGCTATTCCATGCATCCACTACCCTCTCAGTAAAGTTATACTTCCAAATATTTGTAACCTTTGCCCCTCTAATTTAAGACTATGTCCTCTTGTTGTGGTAGCTTTTCTTCTTTTAAATATAGTCTCCTTCTTTACTGTGTTGATTCCCTTTATGTATTTAAATGTTTCTTTCATATCCTCCTGTCTCGTCTTTCCTCCAAGCTATACATGTTAAGATCCTTTACCCTTTCCTGGTAAGTTTTATCCTGCAGTCCATGAACCAGTTTAGTAGCCCTTCTCTGAACTCTTTCTAGAGTCTCCAGTACTGCGTACAATACTCCAAGTGAGGTCTCACTGGTGTTCTTTACAATGGCATGAGCACTTCCCTCTTTCTACTACTAATACCTCTCCCTATACATCCAAGCATTCTGCTAGCATTTCCTGCTGCTCGATTAAATTGTCTGCCTACCTTTAAGTCATCAGAAATAATCACCCCTAAATCCCTTTCCTCAGTTGTTGAGGTTAGGACTCTATCAAATATTCTGTACTCTGCCCTTGGGTTTTTTATGTCCAAGATGCATTGTCTTGCACTTATCCACATTAAATGTCAGTTGCCACAACTCTGACCATTTTTCTAGTTTACCTAAATCATTAGCCATTTGGCTTATCCCTCCTGGAACATCAACCCTGTTACATATCTTAGTATCATTTTTTTTCATTGGGTTAACATGCTTAGAAATAATATTTATTTATTTATTTCATTATAAAAAAATCAGACAGTATCTAAAAAAGTATTTTTTTTTAGCAACACAGCTTTATACAAATAAAGAAAATGTAAAAATAAAGTCTGTATTGGAGCTTAAATACCCACATAAAGTATGTACAGTTATTTTAGAGGGCTTTGCAAGCTGCTAAAGTAGTTTATTAATCCATGTTCTGTACTGATTGATGTTTTGTGCTTATTTTCTGTAAATAATGTTTTATTTTTTTTCAAGAAGAAATAAAAAAACAGACAAGCTGTTTTTAGATGCTTAAAGCGACACTGTAGTCACCCAGACAACTTCAGCTCAATGGAGTGGTCTGGGTGCCAGGTCCCCCAGGTTTTAACCCTTCATATATAAACATAGCAGAGAAACTGATATGTTTACATTGCAGGGTTAATCCAACCTCTAGTGGCTGTCTTCCTGACAGCCGCGAGAGGCGCTTCTGCGACACTGGATGCGAAAATTGCATTCAGCGTGCAGAACGTTCATAGGAAAGCATTAAGAAATGCTTTCCTATGGATTGTTTGAATGTGCACGTGGCTCTTGCCGCGCATGCGCATTCCACTCCACTCGAGAGCTGACGTCGGCGGGGGAGGAGAGGTCACCAGCGCCAAGGGAGCCCGGCGCAGTATTAAAGGGGGTATTATTTATTTATTTATTATTGCCATTTATATAGCGCCAACAGATTCCGTAGCGCTTTACAATATTATGAGAGGGGGATTTAACTATAAATAGGACAATTACAAATAAACTTACAGGAACAATAGGTTGAAGAGGACCCTGCTCAAACGAGCTTACATTCTATAGGAGGTGGGGTGTAAAACACATTAGGGAGGACCTAAGGGTTATTTAGTGTCAAGAAAACAAGTTTGTTTTTCTGACACTTTAGTGATCCTTTAATTATAGTGATGAACTAAAGCTGACCAAATAAAGCCAGAGACAGCATGACTCAAAATTTGTTTTCTAAAATGAACATAAATCAGGCCATTATATAATATAGCAGCCATATAAAGGGGATACAAAATTAGTAAAGGGCAAGGTGGAGTTGATTTAAATCAAGTGCATTTAAATATATGTATATGAGTTAGTGTACAGTGATGGAAAATATAAATAAACACAGATTAAGTTACCAAATCAAATAGGAGTCCTGCATTTAAATAATTTAATCTTGATTTAACTCCTTAAGGATGGCATGTATACTATAAACTATAAATGTATATACTACAAAATATACTTACCTGGTGCTGTTATGGGCATATGCAAATATAACACGTTTTTAGAATGAAAAGATGTATTTCTTAAACTGTATACTTTGTATTTAAGAGATTTTGCCAACTGACAATTTGTTAGAAAAGTTTTTCATACAATGTTTCTTTAATATAAAAGAAACATTGTATGAAAAACAATATTTTCCAAAATGGTGTCCTAAAGTCTTGACCTCTTACCCATATTCAGTGAATATGGTTTTCAAACTTTAGGACGCCATTTTGTCCTAGGTTAATATAACAACAAGTCAGGGAATTTCCCATGTCATGTGTACCCTTACGTTTTAGTCTAAACATAGATAAGATGTCTGGGTCATAACAATATAGACTGATTAAGATGTTCTCATGTAAAATGACCAGGTCATTTCATTAACAGGTTAAATCACTATATAATAAGATAATTCTAGTTGCTAGTTGTTATCATCTTTAATATTTGCAACCAGATTAAGATTTCATGTTAAGAATAATAACTTTTTAGATTATTTTAACAGTTGTATCAGAACTGATTTCTTATATAGAAATATATAGATAATAACTAAATTACTACAAAGTTAACAATCTCCAGTTTAATAGCTAATGTTAGGGGCCAATTTAAATGAAAGGTGTTCACCGTGTGTAGATTTGCAGAACAACAATGGGATTTAGGTCTTTTCTTAACTTTGAATATTTGTTTTATAATATCTTTGCTGTGAAAAGTGCATGTTATTTCTATAGACACAAGTTCAATTAACTAGGATTAATGCAAATCATTTGCCAAAAATCTAAATATTGCATGAATATACAGCCGAGTTCTCCAATACTAATCCCTATTTCATGCTGAATAAGCTTTGGACTATAATGTATCTTAAATAGAAAATTATCTTTAGAAAAAGTTTTTCTCCACAAGTATTTTATGAAAAGAAATCAGATTGAAATAAAATATTTTTGAACTATAATCCTATACCGGCAATATTGCTTTTCATGAGCGTCTAACTTGTGTACATTCTCTTCATATATGTAAGAATGTACCTGTGGCAGGCCCACAGAACCAGCACAAACCGTTGTCATTTGAGCCTATGAGTCTCATAAACTGTGGAGTTATTTCTTTACCAAATAAGTAACATTATTGGATGTTTCTTGAACATTGCTTGCCATAAAGCAGAGGCATTATTTCAGCTAATTTATGTGTCCTTGCCAGTTTCTCTACAGTTGGAAATACATTTTTCGAGCAAAGATGAAGGTAAATGAGTCTTTAAAGGCTTAATGTATTAGTTTTTGCTTTTCAAAAACAACAAAACTAAAAATATGTATACATGAGTTTGCTAGTGAAGTGCTTAGTAGAACATTGGCAAAGTCAAATAATTTATATGTGGGATTTTGTATAGTTATGTAATGGATACTTTGCTATTTTGATCTAAAAATTTTAAAATTCACCTTGAATTTAACTTAACTTCCCAGCAATTATCAAGTTAATGAATGGCCTTGTATATGATTTGTCTTCTGTTTTATGTTTTTTTTTTTTAAATATAATTTAAAATAACTTTATTTCTCTTAAATTTTTAACCTTTTAAATGTCTGAGACCAATACTCTTACTTATATTAACATAGTTAAAACAGCTTTTTTACACAATGCTCAACACAGTTGATGATGCATCAACCATATAAATCAGTTTCCTCTATGATATATTTTAGTATAATCATTAGTATAGTATACTAATCATTAGTATAATCATTTTTGAAATGGTTGAATCCATAACTGTTGTGGACTTTATTTCCCATAATGCTCAACTCCTTTACCCAAAACCTGTGAAAACAGGAAAATAAATGTATATTTAGTTCACAAAAAAAGTGCGGCCACTCTTAATAATGTACCATCTTCTGCACTGTCTGCTTGTTTTATTTTTTCTCCCTCTCCCTCTCCCCCCTCACTCTGATCTTCAGAAAGATATTTATGACCTGCTGCAATAATGTTGTCTATTTTCTATCAAACCTGTGTCTTATCTGCACTCATGTCCCTTTAACCCCTGTATCACAACTCAAATTTAAATTCAATGTGTAGTCTTGATCAGAAATGCTTCAGACTTGAGAAAGGGAGGTTCGCCCGAAAGCTTGTCATTAAAAAATTATGTTAGTCAAATAAAAAAGGTATTGCATGATACAAATTTTATCTGTTGTTATAGTGAAATTTATATATATTACTGATATATTACATGCTTGAACATAACTTCATCACAACTTGAACATAATATTGTAGTCAGATTAAAGAGAACTTTAGCAGAATACAAATAAGTAGATACTCTGGCTAAATACAGATATATTACATTTAAGTTAAACTATACTTTTTAATAATGAGACTTATACTTGCAATTTTTTTTCTGGATTCTAGAATTGTATTGTAGATAGGCTCAAACAGGATCTATATTGGAACCTTGATATATCTTGTGGGATTTTCAAACCATGCACATCATATATGAATACAAAAGAAAATAGGACCCAATAGTGCAATTCGGTTGAAAGAATCTTGGTGTATGTTTAAAAGCGGGATAAAATACACTCACAAACAAGGAGCTTCAAATTCAGCTCTTAGTAAAAGCTTAGAGCGGTATGATCCCCGCACACGGATATAGCTGGAAAGGGGTATTCCTCCGTATTTTTTTAATGGATATATAAAAATAAGACAAATAGTGCTCTCTGTTTGAAATGTGAAATACACTCAATAAGTAAAAATAAAATGTACTCACATTTAGGGGAGCATATACATGCTCATTGGTAACAGCTTGGGTGGCACAATCCCCACCTGGGATGTGTGAGTAAATATGATGCAGTAGTGGCAGTAGATATTCTTAATTGAGGTAGGATGATAATGGTTAAAACCAATATACCAGAGAATAAAATAGAAAGCAAGACCAAAAAAAATTAATAAAATATAAGAATAAATGGAATGTTAAAATTAAATGTAGTAACAAATAAAAATTTTACCAAACAATCAAAAGATAAAACACTTGGCAATCTTTAAAATCACAAAGATTTTCGCCCAAATAGCTTTTTCAAGTGATGATGGTGGAGGTCCTGCATGTAGCCCTATTTATAGGGCATTTGAAACTACTGACAATTTAAAAAGGGTGTGGTGATGACATCATCTGGGTCGCATGGCTAGTAAAACACATGTGGATTCATTTATAACAAATTAATACAATAAAGTTAAAGCATACAAAATATATTGAGTAGTTATAAATAACTAATCACTTTTATAAAAATAAACAAACGTGGTAATTACCTTTATTATAATAGTTAAGAAATGACAAATATCAAAGAAAATAATAAAAAAGAAAAAAAAACAATAAAATGATGTTTAAAACTACTATTCCCATCCTGCTTCATTGAATGGGGTCGAGATCACATGGTCGCGTATGGGGCTCGGAATAGGTGGATGGGAACATTTCTCAGACTATCATGCCAGCCCACCGGCTATTAAATGGTAAAAAAAAAAAAAAAAAAAAAAAAAAAAATGTACTGATCATAGTTTGTGCGATTGATTTATATCTGTGGCACCGGTGGCACGGAAGGCATAGTAGGATCAGGGTGTTCACACCTTGATCGCACTGCGATTGCACGTCAGGGCGGGGAGACAAAGTACATAACATTGGTCTAACGGACTGCTGATCCCATACTGCTTCACGGCCGGCACACTGGGGAGTTGTGGCTTAGGTTGCCATAGCAACCCGGTAGCCTGCATACACAAAGCAGGCATATGGGGAATAAATTGTGTTCCATTCCACCTCCCTCCCTATAGTCTAACTGCTTAATTGATATACTGCTATCCTGATCTCCTGTTTTGTTAAAGCTGGTGAACTCATTGTCTTTTTATTTTTTTGTTAACTGTTTGTTTTGCTAGTATTACTTTTTTCACTGATAGTCTTGTAAATTTATGTTCAGTGTTTATGACTTTCACCTATCTGATCCTTCATATCTCTTTATCCGTGATATTATCTCTTCTGGTTTTTCATCTCTAATTAACTTAACATCTTCATGTCTCCCCACCCAATATATATTATATTTCAGACTGGACACCATATAACAGCATTTATTAGCAACTCCCCGAAATCAAAAGCAACCAGGCACTGCAGAAAAGCCTAAGCAGAGGTATCATCTCTGGAAGGGTGCCCACCCTCCCCTCCCTGCACCACCCCACACCATGGTCATTACCAAACTTATAGATAGTGCAGATTTAGCTGGTTTTCAAAACACAGTAATCAATTCACTAAACATCTCCTCACCTGAAATCCTTCTGTTAACAAACTGCATCCTTAACCATGGTTTAAACACTCATACGTATATGTGTGTGTATGTATAATCTTCATATCTATACAACAAAACACATTTTCTCTAAATAATGTTCTCCCTTCTATTTTTCACTTTTACTCTAACTTCTCTCATTACCAAACTATCCTTATCCTTCTGCTCACCTGTCCCTGGTGACACTATCTTCATTGCCCTCACTTTACTCCCCTCTCTATTCATCCCATGCACTCTATGTATACCTTTCCAGCCTATCTCCACCAACTCCTCCCAAATCCTCTATATACCCTTTTACAAAACATTCAGATACCCTCTTAAAAAACATTCAAATCCTACTACCACGTTCACTTCCTTACTAACTTTCTGCTTTTAGCAGCTCGTGATGTCTCTCCAAACCCCGATGCCACCTCGGTAAACCCAACACGTACTAACTCAAGGAACCACACCAAACCCATACCCATCTCATGTTACTCTTCCTCTAAATCCTCCTCTGGAATGCACGCTGTGTTTGCAATATTACAAAATCCACTGCTGTCCACGACCTCTTCATCTCCCGTACCCTAGACTTACTAGCCTTAACAGAAACATGGCTCACCCCCTCTGACACTGCTACCTCTTTATCATTTGGTTGCCTTCAACTTACCCACAACCCAAGACACTCTGAATGTAAAGGTGGTGGTGTAGGGTTTCTACTCTCGCCTCACTGCTCCTTGAAGCCTCTATCCACCCCCCCTTCCCTCTCTTTCTCATCATTTGAAATCCACTTGATTCGCCATTTCAAACTCTTCTCTGCTAACATTGCCATTATTGATCGCCCTCTTGGTTTCCCTCTCCTCTTCCTTGACCACCTTGCTGCCTGGCTACCCTACTTCCTCTCCTCTAACATACCATCCCTAATTCTCAGGTACTTCAATATTCCTATTAACCCACCCTTCACCTCAGCAACCTCTAAACTACTTTCAATAACTTCCTCACTTCCTTCTTCAAACTCTTCAATCACTCGGTCTCTGTGACTCTGTCCTCTCGTGGTTTTCCTCTTATCTCTCCCAACGCTCATTCAGTGTCTCCTTTTCTTATGATACCTCCTCCCTTCGTCCTGTCTCGGTTGGAGTCCCCCAAGGCTCTGTCCTTGGTCTCCTTCTATTTTCTCTTTATACTGCCTCTCTTGGCAAACGTATTACCTCATTTGGATTCCACTACCACCTGTACACTGATGACACCCAGATATATCTCTCCTCGCCGGATCTCTCCCCTGCCCTCCTGCAACATGTCACTGCTTGGTTTTCTTCCATCACTGACTGGATGTCCTCCTGCTTTCTGAAACTAAATCTCTCTTAAGCTGAGCTCCTTGCCTTTCCTCCTCTTAATACTGATACTCCTATTTCGCTCTCCCTTCAAATTAGTGGTATCCACATCAGTCCAAGCGTGCTGTCTTGGTGTCATACCTGATTCTGGTCTCACATCCAGCATGTTACCAAGTCCTGTAGATTCCATCTTAAAAACATAGCCCGCACCCGCCCCTTTCTTACGCAAGGTGCTACCAAGGGGCTTGTCCATGCTCTAGTAATTTCCCGCATGGATTATTGTAACCCTCTCCTAATTGGTCTTTCCAAAAACCATATTGCCCTGCTACAGTCTGTAATGAATGGTGCTGAGGGACTGCTTTTCCTCTCTAGTCGGTCCTCTCACACCTCACCCCTCTGTCAGTCCTTACATTGGCTTCCTGTATCCTATAGGAGTCAATTCAAAGTGCTAACCCATACCTATAAAACATTGACCAATTCTAGCCACTCTTATATCTCTTCACAGACCTATAGGTATGCCCTTTATTGGTCTCTCTGCTCTGCCCCGTGACCTTCTCCTGTCCGCTGCTCGCATGCATATGGCCAACTCATGCTTGCAGGTCTTCTAGTGGACGGCTCCTTTCCTATGGAATAGCCTGCCTTCCTCCATCAGACTCTCCTCTAGTCTTCAATCATTTAAGAAGTGCCTTAAAACCCATTTCTTCAAGAAAGCTTATG
Organism: Pelobates fuscus; assembly: GCF_036172605.1. Lineage (NCBI taxonomy): Eukaryota > Metazoa > Chordata > Amphibia > Anura > Pelobatidae > Pelobates > Pelobates fuscus. The sequence continues at coordinate 326,008,167 of NC_086318.1, read as the reverse complement.
GCCTCCCAGAGTAACCTCTACCTCATTTACCTGCCTCCTGCTCTCTCCTAAAGGGCAGCACTTTACTCTCTCCTCCAGCTCTGATCCACTCCCACCTTATTTGATTGCTATTTCTGGTCCTATAGACTGTAAGCTCGTTTGAGCAGGGTCCTCAACTACCTATCGTTCCTGCAAGTTTTTTTTGTAATTGTCCTATTTATAGTTAAATCCCCTCTCTTATAATATTGTAAAGCGCTACAGTATCTGTTGGCAGTGCCTATCGGGTAAGTATTGTTGTAATATGTTAGTAGAGTGGGGTGAATGCTGTCAGGTCCCCTGCCCCTGCGCCATTTGCGGCAACCTTGCTTACCTCATAACAGCGAACGGTGTCATCTGGTCCCTGTCTCCAGACTGGCAGTGTGTCTGACGCTGCACGCTCCAGAACAGCTTCCTTATATGTGTGCTGCCCTCGGTCATGTGACCCGGCACACAGTGATGACCTCAGAGACCACAAGGGAGGGAAGAAACTCCTCCCACGAGTTGTGGTTAACACTAATTGGAGATGTGTCAATCAGACACACCCTGTGTGTATATAAGCTAACCTCTCCCTTCCCTAAGTGCCCTGTTGTGGTCTTTGGTTGTGGTCTTTTGGTTTGGTCTTTGGTCTTTTTGGTTTGTCGTGGTCATTGAGCGTTGCACTTGTTATTTGGATTTCCTAGTTACTGATATTTTTCTTTGTCTCTTGTTATTCCGTCTCTCTGTTTCCCTTGACCTTGGCTCATGGTTTGACTATCCCCTTTTTCATAACCCGACCATTCTAAGGATCGGTATTGCAATTCTTTCTACTCTGTCCTGTCTGTGTGATAGGGTTCCCTAGTGAAAGTTACAAATGCCAAAGAAAATTATACTTAGAACTCCTTCTAAAGTGCAGATTAATTTCAGAGTATACGAGGAGAGGATCTAGACCTTTGTCAATCTGATAAATACATTAATGAGTGTTTTCTAGAACCCAGGTAATTTACCAATAGTCTGCTTCACTAGAAATTTAATAAAATCTTCCTGGTTGTCATCAGTGTATAGGAAACCTTGTAATACACCTTATTATGTCATTAGAATACGTGATTAAATGTAATTAATATTGATTTATTTTGATTTTCACCACTGGATGGCAGACTTGCATTGATTAAATTAGTAACTCATAAAATATTTATATAACCGCTAACTCATTTAAACTTTGTAATGTCGACAAACCTTGAAAAAGTACTACTGATTCTTTTAAATGACATGTAAACAGACACGTTTCATTTATTGTATCAGGAGACCATTGACTGTTGTAAAACACATTTAATACTAACTATATTTAAATTTACAATATGAAATGTAATAATTTGAAATATTTAGAACTGGCTAATGGTGTATATTTTAACGTATGTGCACGTTCTCCTTCCTTTCTACACATTCTAGTATAACAAGTAGTAATACATTAGTAGTAGATTTAAAGTATATTATAAGCCTCATAATTCTATTTACTATACGATTCTTTAATTAATATTAGGATTACTTTGGTGAACATATGCAAATTACACATAAATGAGTGTGTATATATATGTATATATATATATATATATATATACACATACACTTATGAACTTTATAATATGTATTAAATCTATATTGTACCTACTATACCTATAGAATCAACTGTGTATAACTCTTGGGACTGGATTGGTGGAGGCTTGGTTGGCTATTCCCAGAATCAAAGTTGCCAATATTATCAGCGTGGCTTGGCCAGGTACAAGGTATTTTATATATCAGTGGTAATGTTCCGCTACAGGTTATATGGCTTAGCTGCCATGTTTTATACTCCCCTGAAACCAGTTATAATTTAACCCTTTCTTTCACTATGTGGCATCTCCTGATTAATAAACCTATTGTGCTATAGGCTACAGTTTGTATACAATCTCAATGTCTTTATTAATGGGGAGACATCCTATAATGTTACTTCCCAGGGGGGAGGTGTGATGTAAGGTGGCAGTGTAGTGTAGTTTTTTTTTTATACCAGCGGCAGTGTAGGCTTTGAAAAGCATTTACTGCAGGTGCAAAACGCGTCCAGCTTGTGAGGCATGTGGTTTGTCTTTCTCACCCTAACTTTCAGCTACTTTTTCATTTTTGTTCCTTATCTGCCTTTGTATCATAACGTTTTATATTTTGGATTTTAAATAAAAAGATCATTTTTGTGATAACTATGTTTTATTTCCCTTGATGAAGGGCATAATTTGCTTTATTTTCATTCATTTGTATAATCAATTAAATAAATACACTCATTCTGCTGTTCAAGTCAATTTCAAACTCACTAAGTGCCACTGGAATTCACTCTGATTGGTACACACACTTCCTAATGGGCATGGGATACGCAAATTATTGGACTCAAACACTTGTATGCTGCATACTAAAAGGCCCACTTTATAGTCTTCACTGTAATATCAAACAAAACAAAATTGCCTTTTGGGAGAAGGTGTGTTACTACAAAAGGGCTTTAGTTAAACAATATCAGCAGCTCTATACACTAGTGTTGAACACCCTTTTCGCCACACACAATTACACAAAAAAGCAACAAATGGTATAAGTGAAACCTATGTGCAACAAATGGTATAAGTGAAATGGTATAAGTGAAACCTATAAAATAAGTAAACGACAAAAGGAGTGGCTTACACCCTGTGATCTTGATAAGAATGTGTATGTCAAGTATATCTAAAAATATATAAAGAATAAAATATAGTGTCGAAGGTAATAAATTGTGAAAATTCCAGCTATTATAAAAATTGGTCATTCACATTTAACCCCTTATGGACACATGACATGTGTGACATGTCATGATTCCTTTTTATTCCAGAAGTTTGGTCCTTAAGGGGTTAAAAGAGCCAATAGAATTGGCTCAGTAAACAGGGCCTGTATGCTTTTAGGGCAGCATCCCTTGCTCTTCCTCTCGCTAACATTTTCAATCTCTCCCTTTTCTCTGGCACGTTTCCCTCACCCTTCAAACATGCAACCGTAACCCCGATTCTGAAAAAGCCCAACCTTGATCCCAACTCCCCATCCAACATTTTTCACAGCACGCTGCTCACACAACAGACTTTCCCCTAGCAAGGGGACATACAACATGCAAGGTGGGGACAGACCACTTCTTCACTTGTACATACGGCACTTAATGGGTTACGATTGATACATATTTAATCAGTATGGCTACGATGTTTAATATTTACACATCACAGCACTTTACTTTTCACATATACTGTACGTATTAAGATAAGCTTGGTCTATGCCATATTTCCTTATGCCATACGGTTTTATCCATTCAGGTTACAGTTACTACTAAAAAACCTATACGGATTGTCAGGTTCAATACCATACTACCAGGTACATACACCTGCTCACGTAGTTATCCATCTCTTACCTTCCCTGGAATAGTAATAGCGTACTGGCATTTAGGGTTCTAGGGCCTAATAGGCATTACCCCCTTTTTCTCTTCATTATGCTTCGGTTAGTGGTCCCGCGAGGCCAACTACCCGCCTAACACTCGGAGGCATACACCCCTCGGGCCACTCGTGAGCTAGCCGCCTCACATTGTATCATAGAGAGGGCCTCACCTGTCACTCCCCTTCCTATTTTCCGGTTACTGTCACCTAGAGGCCAACATCCTGCCACAACGTTCGGTGGCCACACAAAATCCCCTCGCGCCAAGCATAGATAGAGCCTCTCAAGCCACTTGGCAACTAGCAGGGCCTCACCAGTCACCAAAAAACACCAAGCCTAATCGTTTCGCCCTATGGCTAAGCTAGCAAGCCAGTACAAGACCCCTGGGTACAAATAATAATTGCAATCTTTATTGTTATATAAGTATTTCTCAAAAAGATGGTGAAGAATCACCTCTTCCTAGCACCCCAGCTAGAATTGATACACCTTCAAGCAGAGTAGATGTTGCTAGTACAGCAGCAATCAGATCCTGGACGATCCCACACATTACCACCGACCTAAGGAGGTGACAAATAACCTACCATGCCACAGCAAGGAAAGCAGAGTTATTCAAACTCCTCAACAGACAACACGGAGGCAGGGGTAGGCCCAGCTACACCAACTCAGGTGACACCCAGGCCATGCTAGCCTCACTCAAACTCATGAGCCAAAAAATGTATGACAGACTGGCAATCTCGAGTCGGTCACCACAGCCCTCACAAGGCTGGGCCTCACGCTACTGTACAACCAACACCAACCGAAATTTGGTTACCTGGTACAATCAATTCTTATGACACACAAGACGTTAACCCTGCACCCTGCACGTATGATCCCAGCACATTGGGGAAACAAGGCATATATATGTATGATGATATATCTGTGATGGTCAGACCCAGGGATTCCAGGTAAATCGGGAACTGACCATCCCTTGGTTGGGTTGGCATTTGGAATACGTAGAGATGTTTATTTGTGCAGGTACCCATATCGATAGTAGGCTAATCTGTAGCCCGAAAGTTGAGCGGGGAAAGGATTGCCTATTTTATGCCATTTAAGTGCCAGTGTGTAGGGTAGATGGTAGCCGTTTACTGTGTTGATGATATTGGTCTTACTTAACCAAGCTTCAACCCATGCTTAAGTGATAGCTGTAATGGTAGATCAATGGTGTTGTATAGCAAGGAAACTCCTCGGAGGGTATGAGGGAGTTGAGACTTGGGGTAGCAGAGGTGTGTGGTGCCAATAAGTCTATGGTTAGTCTTTGTTTAAGGAAAGATTCCCTTGTGACAATACCAATGTGTTTGGCGCCATGCTGTAAATGGTGGAGATTGGAAAAACCCAAGTAAAAACCCCTCTGCAAATCTTGGCTATGAGTGTGTTTACAGCCGATGGTTCTGTTGTGCTGACTGTAAGTGAGGGCATGCTATATTCCTTGAAGGTGTATTTATGATACCTGTATGGGAGCTCTTTGAAGCTCCAGAGCTTTAGAAAATCTACTACAAGTCTGGAAGGGTGATGAGTCAGTAGTGTTGAAAATGCTTTGGTGTGTACGTTTTTTTGTTTTGGTAAGTTGTATTGAGACACATGGTTTGTCATGTGGCCTGAATCATTTGAACATATATGCAACAGTCTATATGCAATGCAACTACTCATACCAATTGTCTCTGGTAGTTCAGAGGTGCTGGTACCTGGAGCCTGAGAGTGCTCGTCCGTTTGTTTGGGACAAAATCCCTACCTGCACAAATAAAAATCTCTACATATTCCAAATGCCAACACAACCAAGGGATGGTCAAGAATTGATTCTACCAGGTAACTAAGTTTCGGTTGGTGCTGTTTGTACAGTAGCGTGAGGGCCTTGTGAGGGCTGTGGTGACCGACTCGAGATTGCCAGTCTGTCGTAAATTTTTTGGCTCATGAGTTTATGAGTGAGGCTAGCATGGCCTGGGTGTCACCTGAGTTGGTGTTGCTGGGCCTTCCCCTGCCTCCGTGTTGTCCATTGATGTATGGAGGAGTTTGAATAACTCTGCTTTTCTTGCTGTGGCAGGGTAAGGGATTTGTCGCCTCCTTAGGTCGGTGGTAATGTGTGGCATCGTCCAGGATCTGATTGCTGCTGGACTAGCAACATCTCCTCTGCTTGAAGGTGTATCACTTCTAGCCGGGGTGCTAGGAAGAGGTGATTCTTCACCATCTTTTTGAGAAATACTTAAATAACAATAACGATTGCAATTATTATTTGAACCCAGGGGTCTTGTACTGGCTTGCTAGCTAAGCCGTAAGGCAAAACGATTAGGCTTGGTGTTTTTTGGTGACTGGTGAGGCCCTGCTAGTTGCCAAGTGGCTTGAGAGGCTCTATCTTTGCTTGGTGCGAGGGGATTTTGTTTGGCCACCGAACGTTGTGGTAGGATGTTGGCCTCTCGGTGACAGTAACTAGAAAAAAGGAAGGGGAGTAACAGGTGAGGCCCTCTCTATGATACAATGCGAGGCGGCTAGCTCATGAGTGGCCCGAGTGGTGTATGTCTCAGAGTGTGAGGCGGGGTGTTGGCCTCGTGGGACCACTAACTGAAGCGTAATGCAGAGAAAAAAGGGGGTAATACCTATTGGGCCCTAGAACCCTAATTGCCAGTATGCTATTACTATTCCAGGGAAGGTAAGAGATGGATAACTACGTAAACAGGTGTATGTACCTGGTAGTATTGTATTGAACCTGACAATCCGTATAGGTTTTTTAGTAGTAACTGTAACCTGAATGGATAAAACCGTATGGCATAAGGAAATATGGCATAGACAAAGCTTATCTTAATACGTACAGGATATATGAAAAGTAAAGTGCTGTGATGTGTAAATATTAAACATCGTAGCCATACTGATTAAATATGTATCAATCTTAACCCATTAAGTGCCGTATGTATATTAGCCCATTTTTAGTTCTCTTTTAAGTTCTTCCTTTCATATTTTTTAAATAAGCTTTTCAGGCGAATTAATATTATTGGATAAACTTCTTTTAAAAAAATTAAAAAATATTTATATATAAGAAAATATATCATATATATAAATATATAAAAAAAAACAATATTTAAATATTTTTCAAAATTTGAAATTAATTTAAAACATTATCCAAAAGTTTTAAATCATTTGGAAATCTTATATAGAGCTAGATACCATACAGATAATATATTTAAAAATTTACAAGTCAAATGCCTAATGCCAGTTGGGCAGTACCAAAACTGTACTTAACCCTTAGTAGAATGTACACTAAACAAAAAGCACAATCGTCACTATATTGTGGAGAGCCCAGCTTGTTAAATACAAGGTATCCTCACCCAACACATAAAGTAACAAAAAGAAAAATATTATATATGAAAGTTAAGTGATTGAGGATTATTATATAAACAAAATGTTTCTACTTTTTATTTCAAGTATGTTCCACTTTTGACATACCTTGTTGCCCTCAAGGAAGCTTATCCAAACATCTACTAATCAGGACTGCAGATCATAAATTACATTTTAGACTTAAACTTATACTTTTTTGACACACGCATTGGCAATGGCTGGAGCATGTTAATTTACTCTTTCACATATTCTGTAGCTCTGCATTCTCCACCGCTCTTCCCACCAGAAAAATTATTTTAGTAGTTCTTAACTACTGAAAATAAATATTTTCCACATAAAAACTGTGGCGTGATGCACCCCAGTTTCTCCTAAAAAAAATGGTGCCTATGACTTTTGAAATAAAAAAATGGCTACAATATTGCCTGGCGTGATGAATACGCAATGTAAGACTTTTTGGGTATTTTTTGGCTCTGCTCTTAAACTTAATTTGAGACTGAGGCTTCAGTTCAAGAAGCATTAGCCAGATAGGCTGAAAGCATCAGGTAACTATTAAAGCATCATAGTAGTTCCCTATTGACAAAATGGAGTGAGACAAATACATAACCTTTCTTACTATGTTTTTTTTTTTAATGGGTGCCTGATTGAAGTTCCTAAAGTATCCATTTAATCTGAAACCATCTTTTAAGGGACACTATAGGCACCCAGACCACTTCATCTCAATAAAGTGGTCTGTATGCCATGCCTCTCTATTTTTAACCCTGTAACTGAAAACATTGCTGTATTGCAAGAACAGCAGTTTTTACATTGCAGGGTTAACATGCCTTTAGTGGCTCTCACACTGATAGCCACTAAAGGTGCTTTTAACTCAATAGCCGAGTTAAACTTGGCTATTCAATTAGAGACCATTTGATTGATGCAATGCAGCCTTTTGCCATGCATGTGCACTAGCCTCCCAATGCTTTGCTATGGAAAGCATTTGATTGACTCCCAGACTGCACAGCTATCCTCCCAGACTGCACAGCGATCCGCTAGGGAGTTTGGTAGAAGAGCAGTGGAAGTCAAGCCCCTCCTCCTGACATCATCAGGAGAGGCTGGCCGACTTACCTGGCGGCTCTGTGCTGGCTGCAGGGAGAGTGAGGTGAGTTGAAAAATCAGAGTCCCCAGCCAGAGGCAGGGAACTCTGATTTTTGTGCCCCCTCCCCTGATCTGGCGCTCTAAGCAGGCCCCTGTGCAAATTACAAAGAAATTTGTCTTTGTTAAAAAGATGCATTTAGAGACAACGAGCACATAAAAGTGGTGGAACACTGAAATCTTGCTTTCTGAATTTTGCAACTTTACACAGGCAAAACAAAAACAAACAAATTATGTTTATTGACTTTTTCTCAGTTCCATTTTGCGCAATGTTATTATGCAACCACATTCTCAAATAGGTTTAAAAAACTAAATTATAAGCCCCCTCCCTGCCTATTGGTAATGCAGCGAGCAGGTTATAACAGGAAATTACTTCCATTGGCATTAAACCCCTAAGCGACTACTACATATGATGATGCCAAGCGCTTTATACCTACCTTACCATTGACAAACGCAGCACAAGATATAGTTAAGACATGTTAGGATCACCTATGATGTTCCTAGTGCGGTATTTCTTATACATACGCGTACCAAACAAACAAAAAAAAAATGATGTTGTAGGTTGCTAAGCAGGGATAAGCTTTAGACTATTGAAATGTACACATCTAACCATTGTACTTATGTTTTTTGATTTACTGTGTGACCAATTTGTACCTAAGACTAACCAAAAATAAAGAATTACATTAAAAAAAAAAAAAACAACAAAAACAAACAATATAAATGTTCCAATTTCATGGAACTGGAGACAAAACTAAAACATAACATTCCCTTAAGGGAAATTATTTTCTGAAATTCAGGGCATGGCCTTACCAGTGAATTTGGACTTTGATTGCATGTTTTAAAACATTTAATATAATATAAAATTTAAACATTTAATTACTCCTGAGAAGATATTAACATGAAATATAAAAAATTGTATTAAATGGATGATTTCCTATTTTTCATTTGGGTAATTAAAAAAAAAATTCTCTCCTACTTCTTGTCTTGGTGCTGTGTAAGTGGTACAAGCGCTACGAAACATAAATGAAATGTTTTCTATTCCAAGCTGTCACTTTCCTCTGTAATACTTGGATGCCTATCAATCCGCCCAACCTTCTCCATCTGCTGCTGCTGTTTATGTTATACCAACTTTATTTGAACGTATTTACAGTCTCAATCAATTTACTCTCTGAGAGGTCTTCAGAATTGACAATCGTTTTACCTTCAATAATTGACTGCATGGGAGTCTTTTCTAAGTCCCTAGGGAATTATTGCTGAAGTAGTTCTGATCCTGTTAGTGGTTTTAACACATAGTTGTGAACCTTTTCAGTCTGCCTGTTTGCCTTATTCCCTGGTATCTAAATGCTGATGACCTGCTTTTTTTATGTAAGAGCTTATGGTATAGAATGGAAATTAAACAGATATAGTACATACTAAACACAGATATATTCATGGTCTAGCAAAAAGAAACAACTGAGAAATCTCCTAGTAGAGCCATTTAAACAGGGTGTTTATTTCCTTCCTGTTCCGAAAAATCACTTACAAATACACTGTGTTATCTATGAAAGAGGAACATCCATATACAGGTATATGGATACGAAAAAAGCTTTTGGTTAAGTTTTTTGTTTTTTTTTGTTTTGCTGGGTCATAAAGCCCAATTTAGATCTGTTTTAGTGATCCACTATCTCTGGAGGATTTACTCATCCCAGGGATGCTGGCTCTTGTTACAAATATATGGGTAACTGGAGCAGTAGGATTTGGTTTTGCAGATGACATTAGCCATGGCATGAAATATTGAATCTAGAACCTTGGAATACAGAATAATTTTAATAACTACAGTGACATGCATAGTTAAGATACTTAAAATGGTACTTTGTGTAATCAGAAGAAAATAATTGTTTGCCTTCAAACCTTACATGGAATAATAGGGAAGCATCTTCAGCAATCAAAGGTGAAGATTTTCCTTCCAGTAACTGGTACTCTTTTTTTTTCTTCTTTTTTTTGTATTCTTTATTTTTCCAGTGCATAGACATGTAACAGTCGCATGGGAGGTACCCCAAAGGCAATCCTCCAGCGTTTCAAATGTATGTATTGCATTGGGGTATATGAGAAACATGCACATTTTTTGGTATTATTAGGAAAAGGTTAATACAATACGTTGCATACAAGTTTGGTCAGTTATGTCCTATCAATTAGGTCAGCAAAGTTTTAACAACAACAGTGAGGCTTCAATGCAATCGAGCTTAACTAGTAGTGCGTTTGAGCATGCTTAACATGTCCTGTCGATTAGGTCAGCAACATTTTAACATCAACTGTGAGGCTTCAATGCAAACGAGCTTAACTAGTAATGCGTTAGGTCATGCTTTTGTGTCACAGTGCCTATGAGACAGGGTTATCAGCTTAACGTTTGTGTTGTAGGTCGCCCGTACAATATTATGGCAGGTTAATCAAGACATACCCGGTGGGTTACAGGTCGCTGATAGTGCATCACACAAGATAGCCAGCCCAAGGTCTAAGTACACTTATTTAACAAGGTGGCTTGTGTCTCTGGGGCAAGTTAAACCTTCGAGGTAGGGGAGGTAGTGGTATGTACGGGGGTTGGTAAGAGAGCCCTACATATATCGCTTGGAACCCTTTAAGCTAGGCTAGGCAATAACTTTATGCACACATACGTTGATATGTCAGGCTACTTTGGAATGTCAGGTTACATTAGTTACAAGTCCTGCTTGTTGCCTCGATTGACGTGTTGAGGCAGGCGGGGAACAGTATTCTCCCATGGAGCCTAGCATCATGGAGCTCTGTTGTTGCTTTCAGCCCATGCCACACTTCGCCGAGATAGAGCAGTCCTTTGATTCTGGGTACTCCGCTGATGAGGTAATGGCAGTGCGTTGGAGTGGCTGCCCGGCTGTCTGCATGCTTTGCGACATCTTCCATCTTGGTGTAAAGTGCGGTCTTCTGTGAGTGATGGATGGCTCTTCGTGTTGGTTCCTCGGCACGTCTGAGGTGGATGTGCTTGCTTGTGTGCCATCCGTGTGGTCCCTTGCGATGCAGGTACTGGCTTGTTGTGCCCCATTCTCTTCCATTTGTTTGAAACCCACCTTGGAGCTGGGGTCAGAGCCCCGGAGCGCATACCAGAAGGTATGTGTCTTGTCGGGGTGCTTTGATATGAGTTTACCTCTAGCTGCAGTGGGTGACGGACCAGCTTGTGCTTGTGAGTGCTTTGCAATGGGAGTGCCGGGTTGTTGCACGCCCTCTCTGTGCTGTCGGCGCGCGTGGCGTCCGCCATCTTAGTTAAGGTGTTGAGGCCGCAGCTCATGGTGGTGAAGCTGCTGGGTCTTGGGTGGCCTGTTGTTGTCGTGGCCACTGGGTCGGGACTGGGATCACCCCCGCCGGCCCAGAGGAGGGGGGAACGGGGCCAGGCCTGCGCCGATCCGGGCGCCCGGTCGGGTGCTGCTGGGCAGGAAAGCGGGGCAGCGGCCGTCCACTCCGCTCACCGCCGGAGAAGGCCCCATCTTGGGGAACGAAGTCCTCTTCCCAGGGGACTGTAGCTCGGAGAGCCAGCCTCTCCCTGGGTCCAGTGCCCCTTTTGTTCCGAAGATCCATGCTGCCGGTCTGTATTTTCGTGAAAAAAAAAGTTTTTGAGGGTTAAAGAGTGTTAGTTTGCAGGAGCTGCTCATGTTTGCGACCGCCCAGCTCGGCGGACCGGCCCCGTCTCCCTGTAACTGGTACTCTTTAATGACGCTTAACAAACAAAATAAGTTGTAATATACTCTGCTGTTGAACACAAAGAAAAAGACAAGACCTGATAATTTCTTGTGCCATTATGCTATGATAAGCATCTTCTGCAAGCTGACCAGATCGTGAAACCAGGATATCGGAGTAGAGATTATTTTGTGTTCCACAGGCTCTGTAGGGTTATTATTTGCTACAGATGTATTTTGGAACAGTTTCAAGACTTATTATGCAGATTAATGCTGAGAACATCAACATGGGCAAGAATCTCCTAATACAAGATATGTTGAGATTGAACAACAATGGTTCAAGTAGTAGGCTAACAATAGCCATATCATGTAACCAACATAAAATTAACAGGATAATAAGTCGCCTCAACTCATATTATCCTCAAGTCTACCCTGCTGTGTTTTCATTAGGGGGATAAGAACACCTGTTCCTACACATACTGACCTTGTCAAAAATAATGAACCATCCCTTAGCAATCCAGTAATAATTAGTAATTCAGTTACTTACCCCATAACGTAGGTTGTAACAGATCATCTGGCACCCCGTCTGGGCATCTTCTGCTGACGGATGCTCCTAGTGCTTTCCGAGGGCTCCAAACTCTCAACTAGACACCATAACCACTGCATACCCCACAAACTGCCGCAGCTTGGTTGGGGTCTCACTGTCTTCCACCCACTCTGGACCCAAGACCAGGATCCAGCTTCCAGTAGGCAGACCTCTCTTGTAATCCATAGAGCAGGAACAGGAACAAGCTCTTACAAGAGCTTACTCTGGGCAGTATAGTGATTATAGCAATCCCCAGAGTGTAGGTAGTTCTCCAATCCCCCAAACATGAGCCAAGACTTCATGAAGGGTAGAACAAGTCTGTTTAATGAGCACAAAGGCATTTCTTTTATACAGTTTTCTCCACAAGGTTACCACAACGTCACAACAGCCAATCAACACAGTATTGTACAGTTAGACACTCCCAGCTAATGTACACAAACCCTACCCTCTGCCTGTGATACAAGTACCAAACGCAATGGACTAACTCAATTACCACAGGCAGAAAATATCCATTTCTATCCAGAAACACACCAAAACACAAACATATCCCCATAAATCCTACATCCCTGGATAGCCCTGATCTGGGTGAACAACATATCCAAAAAATCACCCAGATCAGAGCAGGGGTTCAAAAGTTTTATGGAAGTCACATTTGACCGACCGCAAGCTTGGCTTTCATGCCCAAAACAGTTCCACATATTTAGGCTGTGCGGCCGGTCTATCTTCTCCTCTATCCTGGAGATAATTGGCTTAAGTGGCTGTGGTGACTTAATTATCTCCAGGTACAGGAAATATCTCTAACTGTACAAAAACCACATACAAATACATAACTCATTTAATACAATGTTTAATCTATATGTCCAACATATCCCCAGATATCTTGGATCTGAGCGCTCAACATGTCCAATGTTAAAAGTGCCCTATAGTACAAGGAAGGTTGCAGAAAATAGCAAGGGCTGATGGGAGATTGAGGAGGGACAAAGCAGCCAGTTTAAACTGGTCTGGCAGCGTCCCAGGGACAACACCTTGCTGGAGAAACAATAGGACAAGAAAAAGGGGGAGGGGAAGAAGCACATTTTCCCATGGATTTAAAGGGGCAGAAGAAGTGTTTTAAAATCCAATATACCCAAATAAAGTTTTTAAAGGGCAATACATCCCAGGGGCCATAGTCACAGGGCAAGAAGGGGGGGGGGGGGGGGGAGGGGTGGTGGAAAACTATGGCAAGCAGGCCTCTCCAAATCCCAGTGACAAAGGTACTTTCACATAGGTCACTTACTGAGTGACTCAATTCTCATGTTCTAAGTATTATGATTTTCATTCAACTGACACATCTTTCTCTATTATAAAGGAGAGTCATTCTTATATTGTACTCCATTGTGATGCCATTTCAGTCAGAAACGGAGAACGGCTTTGGTGCCATTTGACTGGATTTAGCAAAGTTAATCCAATATATGTATGTGTGTGTGTATATATATATATATATATAAATAGAATGGCAACAGCCCTACATGCACTTCCGAACCACAAACTGTGATTCTAGAATGAAACTAGCAACAAAAATGACATAACAATACAGATAAGCCCTTAAATTCCTGAGACAACATGGGATGACCATGGCTGTGGTGACATTTTACTCAGCCCATAGGAGCACTCCAGCTGTTGTATAAACAACATATGAAGCATATAAAAAAAAATACTGAAAAACAAGCAACAACACTAAAGCGCTCACCGATTCTCAAGGAGAACGTTGGGTTATTGCCTTGCTTTTGACAATGTGTAAGTTTAACCATTCGTTTCTGCTTTAGGGACTATATAACAATAAATGTACGTTTTTCCCGCCTCTTTTTATTTTCCTATTATAAGGATTAATTTCCAGAAAATATGTATGGACAGTGAAACGCGAACAGGGGCAGATGTAACTTTACCTTTCTGAAGAATACCGTAAAACGAAAGTCTGTACATAACATATACAGCTTATCACAATCTAGTCACCACTGGTATGCCAAGTATGTGCAAAATGCCTTTTCATTTATGATATGAGATTTTAGTGACATTGAAACCGAAACATTAACAGCTCAATTAAGCACTATTAGCTGGCAATATTCCTAATGCAATTTGCATCTCACAGATTGACTAAGTCACATCTGCTTTCAATGAATCAAAGAGAATATAACTGTATTTAAATGAAGGAAGCCATTGTTACAAAAATGTGGGTTAAGTCAGGAAAAGTAATGTTTCCTCACATATTTATTGTGCATTCTTAAGAAACCCATGTTTATTGTGTTCAGACACTTGCAAAAATATTACAGTCAGCTATAATTATGATTATCATGTACTTATACAGAACAAGCAATCTGCACATTTCCAGACTGAGTCTAATGAACACTGACTGTAAAATTTGATGTAGCCTATGGAAACACAAGGATTCAGCAGGTCAGAAAACTCCAGTCTGTAAGACTATTGGGGCAATTCACTAAACTCTGAATGGCCCCCTACCAAATGGGGCAAATTAATCTGGCTGTATAGTAGCCCATTTGGAATTAATCTGGCTGTATAGTAGCCCATTTGAAAATCCAGGCATTGCTCACACTGTTTAGCAATGTCTGTATTTTGCCAAACTGGCTCCGAACAATGTCTGTATTTTGTATAGCAATGTCTGTATTTTGTATGGCAATCAGTGGTGGATCTTGGGCGGCACATTCCAAGGGGGTAACAAAAAACGGGGGTGACAAGCTGTCATCATCCGAATGGTATTTTTTTCCCAAGCAGAGCTTGAAAAGGCAGAGGGAGTTAGACTGCAAGCATTTGCAGCAGGATAAGCTGTCTCTCTCCTAGAAGGCAGCAGTCAGTCAGCATGATAAGCACTTCAGAAATTGTTGCACACCCCCAGAGCCTGTGTAAGGATTTTTGGGTACACAGGTGAAGATGAATTTGGAGCCCCCACCCCCAAAAGCATCTTCAGCTGTGTGCCTCTTAACCCGCCTTTTGTTTCTTATCCCTTTTTTAAATGTCTTACTCCCTTTAGTGTCTTATCCCCTATTTTTCCCCATTGTATGTCTTACACCTCCCTTGTGTATCTCTTACTACCCCCTTTGTGTTTCTTACTCCCCCCAGCCCCTATGTCTCCTTCTCTCCCAGACCCTTTGTGTCTTTTACTCTTACCAGCTCCTTTGTGTGTTTCTCTTTCACCATCAGCCCATCTATCTCCCCCAGCCCCTCTGTGTCTCTTTTTCCTCTTCTCCAGTCCCTCTGTGTCTCTTTCACCCCCAACCCCTTTGTATTTCCACCCACAGGCTCTTCTGTGTAGCGCTTACAACCCCATCCCCTCTGTGGACTTTCTCACCCCCAGGCCCATCTGTGTATCTTTCTCCCCCCTCATGTCCCTCTGTGTATCTGTGTGCCATGCCACTCTCCCCTCCATGCCCATTAGTGTTCCTCTCTCCTCCCCTCTATATCCATAAGTAGTCCTCTCCCCTCCTTGTCCCTTAATGGTCCTCTCCCCTCCATGTCCCTTAGTGTTCCTCTCCCCTCCCTCCCCTGTCCCTTAGTGTTCCTCCCCCCTCCTTTCCCTGTCCCTTAGTTTTACTCTCCCCTCCCTCCCCTGTCCCTTAGTGTTCGTTTCCCCTCCCCCTTATCTGTCTCTTAGTGCCCCCATCCCCCTTAATGCTCCTTCCACCCCCCATCGTAGTGTTCCTCTCCCTTTTTTTTAGTGCCCCCCACTACCCCAGTGTTCATTAGCCTTCCCCTCCCCTCTACCTTAGTGCCCCCCAAT
Organism: Pelobates fuscus; assembly: GCF_036172605.1. Classification (NCBI taxonomy): domain Eukaryota; kingdom Metazoa; phylum Chordata; class Amphibia; order Anura; family Pelobatidae; genus Pelobates; species Pelobates fuscus. The sequence continues at coordinate 325,992,182 of NC_086318.1, read as the reverse complement.
GTTCATCTCCCCCCTAGTGTTCTTCCCCCTCCCCTGTGCCAAAGCATTTTTTTCTCCCCTCCCTTGTCCCATAGTGTTCTTCCCCCCATAGTTTTCCTCCCCCCTCCCATAGTTCTCCACCCCCCCTCCCATAGTTTTCCACCACCCCTCCCCTTAGTGCCCTGGTGTGTCACCTACCTTTATTGTAGCGTGGACAGCGGTACAGGAGCTTCAATTTCCTGTACCCGGCCAGACTGACAGGAAGTGCTCTCTCAGTGAGCACTTCCTTTCAGTCCGGTCGGGTACAAGAAACAAAAGTTCCTGTACCGTAGTGCGCACTGCTCAGCTCGGCCACGCTACACAGAGTGCCTGGCAGGAGGGAGCGCTGTGTGCCCACCTCCTGCCGGTCGCTCCAATCTTGCACCTCCTGGGCCGGTGTGCCGTACGGCAGCCGCTTGTGCCGCCTTATGGATGTGCTGGCCCTGCACACCCCTCAAGATCATCAGCTAGCGGAGCCTTCCAGCCCATCTCCCGACATCAGCTTGACAGCTGAGACGCCCCCTGACAGACCACGCCCCCTGACAGATCATGCGGTTGCTCTCTATGAAAGCCTTTCCTCCTGGGTCATGCTTACTAAGTAATCTGTTGGAAGTCTGGTTAGGCAGGATCATAATAAGTGAGCAGTATTAAATGGCTGGCAGATGCAAAGAACTGTGCTGCTTGTCCCAGTGCTGCCCTGACTTTAGGGACCCTGGAACTGCACATAATGTCAGTTTGGAGATATATATATTTGTTAGTCCTCCCTCCTCTTCCATTCTATTATTCTGTTTAATTTATTTGCTCTTTTTAAATTTAATTTATTTCCCCATTTTTTTCATTTAATTGGTTTGATTTGTCTTTCACTGTATGTTTCTTGGATGTTGTTTTTTTTGTTCCAATTCTTTAATTTGTTTAATTATAAGGAAGTTAATTAATTAATAACATTTAAAATATTTTTTTTCTGCCTTCAACTCTCTCATTTCCAAAACTTCTCTCCTTAATAATGAGTAATTATGTTTTCCCTTATCATGTAAGTGCTATTTGTTTGTTAAAATAAGGAGAATGGAGTACAAGTCTCCTAGTTTATACTGTAATAGAGAAACCAGGTTCAACAAAAAGTTGGGAGACTTTTCTTTATACAAAAGGCTCATATCTATATACGCACAGACTATAATGCTGTTTTCTATAAATAAAAGGCTCCCACCTACATATAGAAACTATACGACGTGAATAATGTCACACTCCTACCTATATACACACAGAATATATGTCTCTCAATAAGTGAAATGCTCCTATTTATATACCAGCAGTCTATGTAATGTCACAATCCAACCTATATATGCACAGACTATATGTCTGTTCTCTATACGTAAAGGCTCCCATTTATATATACATAGTCCATATGGCTTTTATCGTCTATGGCTGAATTATGTAATTCAGTTAGGTAATAAAGCTTGCACTTTAATGTATTTCAGTCATAGTGCAATCTTTATTGGTTATCTTACTTACATTAGAGTGCAAGCTTTATTAGCTATCTGAATTACATTAGAATGTGAGCTTTATTGTCCAAAATAGGTGCTGTCTCTCCTAAAGAGGGATACGTAAAAATTCTCTCATTTTGTGTTAGTAAGATTGCTCCTGGAATTTGACGTGTTCTGAGAGCTAGACCTAACACTTCTACTTTTCCATGTCCAGCCTGAATAACTTGTTAGTTGCTTAATTCACCTTTGTTTGTAAAATTATCAAAATGTGTAGGAGTCAAGTGATTTCCTTTCTTCTAAATGTTGGTCTGTGCTAACCATATCCTATCCTGGAATTGTAAATACACTGAATAATTGCAGTATTGCACTAAGGATTCTGTATGGTCTGATACTGGAGGCTATCCAGGGGGTGACATCATGAGTTACTACACAGAGTGACACCAAACCTAGTGACGCCACTGACCCCCATTTGCCTCCACAACTTCAACTCACTACTAAGCTGTCTGCCGCCCTCCCCTCAGACCTGAGTGCCAGGTGTGAGGTCACATCTTGGTGTATGTTTAGAGGCAGCGGCTTCGGAGTGAGGCACACTCCAGGTAATTGGCAAAATATACCAAGTTTATGCATTTATAGCTGATTGACATGCTATACCTAGTTTATGCATTTATAACTGATTGCTATGATATACCAAGTTTATGCATTTAAAGCTCAGAGGCCTGATATACCAGATGGCACTGGCAAACTGTTTGTGGACAAAGATGGCACTGGCAAGTTGTTTGTGTGTAAATATGCCATGGGTAAGCTGGTTAGGGACAAAGCTGAGACTGTAAAGTTGTTTTGGGAGAAATATGGTATTGGAAAGCAGTTTGATGGCAAAGTTTGCTTCGTAAACTTTTTGAAGACAGAGATGAAGAGGTGGAGCTTAAAGAGGAAAAGGTGGAGTTTACAGTAGGGTTGGGTCATAAAAGGAAGAGGTGTGGCCTTGACTGGAAGGGTTGGGGCACATTCAGATCGAGGAGGTTGCATAAGTTTAGTCATGCTTAAGGCCAAATTATACAGTGTTTGTATCTATCCTTCTATATGCATAATTATATATATTAATATCAAAATACACTTTAATTTATATATAGTGTTCAAGTAGAGATTGTAGCCGTATTAGTCCAGTGATGTAGATGTAAAAAACAGATACAATTTGTATCTTGTAATACCTTTTTTATTGGACTAACAGAATTTTTTAATGACAAGCTTTCGGGATAACCTCCCTTTCTCAAGTCTGAAGCATTTGAGCAAGACGACACATAGAATTCAAAGTTGAGTTGTGATACAGGGGTTAAAGCGACATGAGTGTAGATAAGGCACAGGTTTGGTAGAAAATAGACACCATCTTTGTAGAGGGTCATAAATATCTTTCTGAAGAGCAGAGTGAGGGGGGAGAGAGGGAAAAGAAAAACAAACAAGCAGACAGTGCAGAGGATGGTACACTTTATACATGCACACACACATAAAAGTGTATATGTGAACCAGGGGCGTACCTAGAGCATATGGCACCCGGGGCGGGTCCTAGTTTTGGCACCCCCCTTCCCCCTGCACTTTAAAATGTACAAAACACCCACAATTGTTTTAATGTATGTAGCATTGAGCAGTGCTTGCATGTTTCAATGTAAGCATGCTTTTGTATGGAGTAAGTGTGAGTGAATGAATGGGTGTGTTTGTATGTAGTGTTGGCATTTTAATGCAGGCATGCTTTTGTGTGTAGTGTTGGCGAGATGCAGTGGTGTGGTTATATATAATGGTGATGTTTTAATACAGAGGTGTGTTTGTATGTAGTGTTTGCACTGGAATGCAGGGATGTGTTTGTGTGTAGTGTTGGCAAGATGCTGAGATGTTGGATTGCCATATTTAAGGAAACCAAATAAGGGAGCTATCTGCTAAACAGCACCCTAATTTGGTATCTTTACATATGGAATCTCACATAAGGGCACCAATTTAGGGAATTCTCTACTAAACAGCTAAAAGATCAAAATTTAAAAAGCCTTTTTCTTAATTTTAATCTTTAGGTTGTTTAGTAGATAACTCCCTAATTTGGTGTCCTTAATTATGTCAATCCCACATCCTAACATCCTAACAAATAAGTGAGTTATCTACTAAACAACCTAACAACCTGGTGACAGGGAGGGTGACTGGGGCGGGGGGTGACTGGTGACGGGGTGACAGGATGACTGAGGGAGGGGGTGACTGGTGACAGGGTGACTGGGGAGGGGGTGACTGGTGACAGAGTGACTGAGGGGGGTGACAGGGTGACTGAGGGGGTGACAGGGTGACTGAGTGGCTAAGGGGGGATGATAGAGTGACTGGGGGGTGACTGGTGACAGAGTGACTGAGGGGGGGTGACAGGGTGACTGAGGGGGGTGACAGGGTGACTGGGGGGGTGACAGGGTGACTGGTGACAGGGTGACTGGGGGTGACTGGTGACAGGGTGACTGAGGGGGGTGACAGGGTGACTGGGGGGGGTGACAGGGTGACTGAGGGGGGTGACAGGGTGACTGAGGGGGGTGACAGGGTGAGGGGGGGTGACAGGGTGACTGAGGGGGTGACAGGGTGACTGAGTGGCTAAGGGGGGATGACAGAGTGACTGGGGGGTGACTGGTGACAGGGTGACTGAGGGGGGTGACAGGGTGACTGAGGGGGGTGACTGAGGGGGAGTGACAGGGTGACTGGTGACAGGGTGACTGGGGGGTGACTGGTGACAGGGTGACTGAGGGGGGTGAAAGGGTGACTGGTGACAGGGTGACTGAGGGGGGTGACAGGGTGACTGGGGGGGTGACAGGGTGACTGAGGGGGGTGACAGGGTGACTGAGGGAGGGGGTGACAGGGTGACTGAGGGGGGTGACTGATGACAGGGTGACTGAGGGGGGTGACAGGGTGACTGAGGGAGGGGGTGAGAGGGTGACTGAGGGAGGGGGTGACAGGGTGATTGAGGTGGGTGATAGGGTGACTGAGGGAGGGTGTGACAGGGTGAGGGGGTGACAGGGTGAGGGGGGTGACAGGGTGACTGAGGGGGGGTGACAGGGTGACTGAGGGAGGGGGTGAGAGGGTGACTGAGGGAGGGGGTGACAGGGTGATTGAGGGGGGTGATAGGGTGACTGAGGGAGGGTGTGACAGGGTGAGGGGGTGACAGGGTGAGGGGGGGTGACAGGGTGACTGAGGGGGGGTGACTGGTGACAGGGTGACTGAGTGGGGGGGTGTCAGGGTGACTGAGGGAGGGGGTGAGAGGGTGACTGAGGGGGTGAAAGGGTGACAGGTGACAGGGTGACTGAGGGGGTGACAGGGTGACTGGGGGGCTGACAGGGTGACTGAGGGGGGTGACAGGGTGAGGGGGGTGACAGGGTGACTGAGGGGGGTGACAGAGTGACTGAGGGAGGGGGTGACAGGGTGACTGAGGAAGGGGGTGACAGGGTGATTGAGGGGGGTGACAGGGTGACTGAGTGGGGTGACTGATGACAGGGTGACTGAGGGGGGGGTGACAGGGTGACTGAGGGAGGGGGTGAGAGGGTGACTGAGGGAGGGGGTGACAGGGTGATTGAGGGGGGTGACAGGGTGAGGGGGGTGACTGGTGACAGGGTGACTGAGGGAGGGGGTGAGAGGGGGATGACAGGGTGAATGAGGGAGGGGGTGAGGGTGCATTTACAATTATATTAACTTACCATGATTCAGGGGCTGTCTCACTCCAGCCCAGGCAGTGCAGGAGGTGCAGGCAGAGTGGCCGCAGGGGAGAAACCTGGCAGAATACACACTCTGCGCCCCCTGCTGGCACACTCCATAACAGCATCCCTGGTGCTCAGTGATGACTCAGAACACAGGCTGGGAATCCCCTCCCTGTGCTCTGACTCACTCACTGAGCGCCGGAGCCGCGAGGGAGAGGACGACCAGCAGGAGGTACAGAGTGTGGCACCCCCCTACTGGATGGCACCCGGGGCGGACCGCCCTCCCCGCCCCCCCCTTAGTACGCCACTGATGTGAACGCATAAACACATGCACATATACATAAACACATATACATACATGCACATGAACTCATATACACAAATATAAATGCACAGTAATATATATATATATATAAGCATACATGCATATGAGTATGGGAAAGCATAGGTTAACACATAGTACTTGGTATATAGATAGAATAAACATATAGGAATGCATTTTAAAGTGTTGGTACATATGACAGAATAGTAAGATAATGCTGGGAGAGTGTTCATGTAAAGTGTTGGTAGTGGGACAGGAATCCCAAATCAATATTTAGTCCTCTATTCTTGCTGTTAAACCATTTAATCATTCTGGCTTCAAAGGCTTTTCTTTCCTGGGTATTTTTAAAAAAAAACCTTCAGTACTTTGATTTTTAGGTCCTTCAGTGAGTGGCCAGGCTGGGTAAAGTGGTGTCCCACAGGAGTGCAGTAGGATTCTTCTTTGTGGTGTTTAATAGAGTGTCTGTGCATATTCATTTAATGGCTGGGTGGTTTCCCCAATGTAGCATCCTAGGTGGCATTTTATGCATTGAATCATGTATACCACATTGCTGGATGTACAGGAGTATGAACCTTTAATGCTGTGGGTTTTATTGTTGTGTGTGGCTAATCTATATATATATATATATATATATATATATATATATATATATATATATATATATATATATATAGATATGTAATAATGATATGGGTATATTTATGTATTATTTTGACATTATTACATTAGCTTCATAATTATATATTGAGGTACCCGGCTGACAACCCAGGCAGAAAGTCCAGAAAATGTAATTTGCAGGCCCTATATTTGACCGTTTAACTTTCTAAAAACCCATAAAATCTGTACATGGGGAATACTGTTGTACCTGTAAGACACGGCTGAACACAAATATGAGTGTTTTACAGCAGAAAAATGTATAATAACGAGGATATAATCTATGAAAACGTTTTTGTCTGAAAAAAATTATTTGAACACTAACTTTGGCCACGGTTTGTACTAAGTTGCTACTAAAAAAGACTGAAAATATCCAATTTTCAATACACTGGGTTGTCTACTTTTACAAATGGTATGCCACGATGGTGGTAATTTTCATTCCTGGGCTACCATATGGTCTCAAAGGCACCATGGGTCGGGCAAACCAATCGGACACATTTTAAAGTGTATAAAATAAAAAGATGAAAGCCCTATTTTTGACCCTGTAAGTTTTCAAAACCCCATAAAACCTGTAGATGGGGTGTACTCTTGTACTTGAGAGATGTCGCTGAAAACATATATGTATATTTTATTAGTAGTGGGAGTTTTTTTATTAGTATTTGCCATTGTATCACACAGCTATGTTACAATGCTGTCGCTCAGCCCATGTGTTATTATTATTATTATTATTGCCATTTATATAGCGCCAACAGATTTTGTGTTCCCTCTTAAGGGTTAATAAGTATGTAGGGGATTGGGAAAATACCCCTTCCTGTCTCATTAGAGATTTTTTTTTTGCCTGAAGTTGAAAGAAGTAAGGTAAATGCTAGTTTAGATTTTATTAATATTAAATTATGTCTCATATATAAATGTGATATGAAATAAAAGCCTTATTTCTCCTTAGCACAATGATGTATAATATGAAAGAGGTAAATTATGATTGAACAAACATGTAGATCAATTTCTAGGTAAGTTATGTACTGGTGCATCAAAGAGAGTGTCATTGAGTTTTCCATTTCTACATTCTTTGCTAAACATAGGAAAGGGTAACAAACATAGAGAGTTGGGCGTTATGGGACCACATTTTTTTGTGTGCCATGTGAAAAAATCTGTGGTTGATAAGAATGGTATCTAGTCTAGGGTATGAGTCTATGAAGTTGTTTGGATTTGGATTGATCACATTCCAGCAATTAACGTATTGATTCATGTGGGGAATATTCATGCGAATTCATGCAAATTCTTTATTGAGCCAGACTGGCCTTGGTCAAGTTATTTATAGGGATTCCCTCTTTTTTTTATTTAACATTTAGTCACTTTTTATTTTTTCACGTTATTTATTATTATATTTTTTTCACGAATGTGTTTATGTAGAAGTGGTGTCCAGTTATTACTAATAAAGACTACAATCAAATTATCTCTAATTGTATCGCTATTGTATTATTTAAATACGTTTTTTTTGTAATTCTTTGTTTTTCTTGAGGCAGAGATATAGTATACAGTACAACAAGAGAGCAGTGACAGTGTCAGCAAAAGCAATATTACGGCATCTCAGAAATGGGTACATCAATATCACTGTTCGGTCAATCATGCCCCATTTATTTATTTTTTCGTTGAGAAAAAGCACTAAAATAACAGAAAACATGCTTACAAAGAAAGCCATAACAGCTCCAGCATGTATTGCATGTACATTTTTGGCATAACATGAACCTGGCATGCAAATAAACTGCACATGTTTTAGCATAATATCCAGCTGAATAAACCTGTCTAATAGTAAGACAAGAGGAGATCTAACCACATGCTAAAAAGGCATATGTTACAAGGTATGAAGCAGTGGTTGTGCTCAGTGAGTAGTTAAACAAATTAGACATGGAGCTATGGTGACAGTATAGTTCCCCAAGCCGCTTTTTTATGTGTATGGGTAGGAAGTAGGGGATACCTGTGTCAGGGATTCCATGCCCAAGTAAACTGTGACTTGCCCCGTTTTGTACCCTGTGGAGTCTAAGGCCCTCAGATCACAAAGCTAAAATGTGAATATTAGTTAAGGGCTAAAAAAGAAAATATCTGCTAATGTCAGGTGCTGTTGGAGAAAAGCTAAAAGGGAAAAAAGGTGCAAGGAATAGGCTAAAAGGGTATTAAATTACCCGGTGGGATATATAGGCATGTTGCATAGGTAGCTATGCTCATGGTAGAGTGTAATGATGAGAAGTTTCTAACCCCAGAACTCTAGGGGGTGGGGGAATCTAACAGAGCCTAGACGTGGGTCAAGGTGAGTAACACATTGAGTCCCAGTTATGTCTATACAAACAAAACTGAAAACGGATCGAATACTGCAATGTAAATAACCAGTTAAACATAAAAATGAGAGACACTTTATCACTAGCTATCATCAGCCAGGAGCAGATGATCCAGCAGGGGTGAATACTGTGACATTAGCAATGTCCCTTTGGTGAGTGGGCCTGGTTGTGGTATTTGAGGAGTCGGAGACTTCCAGTCCCAGTGAGCGCAGGAACGCAGCTGCTTCTGATGTAAGCCTAGAACGTTGGCCATTGTTTTCGCTATCAGAGCCCTTGGGTATCCCCACTTGAAGGGTATGGAAGCTGCACGTACCTGCGTCGTCACTTCCTTTAATTAGGGTCGCAATTGTGGTGTTGGGAGGCTTAATTCCTGAAAAAAACCCTCAAAGATTGTTCCTCAAAGATAAAAGGGGCTTGGCCCCTGATTGCTTTCTGGAATGCTTCCTTGTCTCCTCTGGTCCTAAAACTCATGATGACATCCCTAGGTATGGGGGATCTGTTGTGAGGTTGGCCTGGTAGGTGGCACAGTCCATCCAGGATTAGGCCCTTGGCCTGCTTAGGTGGCATGGCTGCAGAGCTTAATATCCTCATATACTGTGGCAGTTCCGCAGGGTCGATCATGTAAGGGATCCCTCTCACTTTCAGGTCGCGCTGCCTTGCTGTGTCTTCAAGTTGCCCAATCTTGGCACTCAGTTGTGCACATGCCATCTGTACCTCATGCAGTTGTGTTGTGGCAGAGTCTTGCTTGACCCTCAGGTCATGAACGTCTTCTTCCGTGGCCCTGATGCGCCTGGTCAGAGCATTCAAATCCTCTTTCAAGACTGCCATTTATGACGCGAAGAAGGTCTTGAGCTCCACTACCACGGAGCTCAAATCTGTTTTCGTGGCGAGGAGTGGTCCAGGCCGTCATGGGGTGAAAGCTTTACTCCTCTATGGTAAAGGTAGTGCTTCCTCCAGTTCCCATTCTTCCTTTGAGGCTGAGAATTATTCTGGAGATGAGGCATGGAGGACGTCCGCCATCTTGGGCCTTCTTGATTGGGAGAGGAGCAGCCCGATATTTTGAGTATGTTTCAGGATTACTAGTTGATCCAGCATGTACAATTGTGTCACACAGATGACTAATAGGTAACGTAACTGGGCCTTAGAACGGCCGGACTTAACGTACCAAAGAATAGTCATGATACTTGCCAAGGTCAGGGGACACAGAAAGAGACACAAAGATGAGAGAAAGACAGAAGTCAGGGATACAGAATACAGGGAAGTCAAAATCAAAGCCAAAGTCAAAAACCAGAAGAAACTTGAATCAGGAACGCGCTCTCGGACAACCAATAGGGAAACCACGACACGGCACTGAGCAGGATGAGAACTGGGCCTAAATACCCCTCCTTTGAATCTGATAGGCTGTAACCGGCCTTTGACCCCAGAGGCAGTTACCAGGATCCCATTTGCATTATTGCTGCTCAGCATTAACCCTTCTGTGGATTTGGTTGCTGCTCGGCACAACTTTTCCTGTGTGGACAGTAAATGCCATTAACCACATTTTTATAAACAGTTGAATACGTGACATTACCCCCCACCTGAAGAACGCCCACTGGGCGGGCAGGACCAGGCTTGAGAGAAAACTTGGCATGAAAACAGCAAATTTTGAAGCCAGTATGTATATCAGATGCTGGAACCCAAGAACGATCGGCTGGTCCATAACCTTTCCAATCCACCAAGTACTGTAAAGTGCCCAGAGAAAACCTGGAATCAATTATGGAAGAGATCTCATACTCTTCCTGTCCAGAAACAACTAAAGGAGGAGGAGGGACACTTGAGACAGTATATTTATTGCAAACAAGAGGTTTGAGAAGCGACACATGAAAGGTATTTGGAATATGTAAAGAGGCCGGGAGGGCCAGAGAATATAACAAAGGGTTAATCCAGCAAAGGATACGAAAGGGGCCCAGGAATCTGGGTGCAAACTTCAAACTAGGAACTTTCAATTTGATGTTGCGCGATGATAACCATACCCTGTCACCCACTTGGTAAATGGGGTTGGCACCCCACCATTTATCCGCATTGAACTTGAAGCGATCAGCCGAAGTTTTGAGAGCGGAATGAACTTTGGTCCAAGTATCACGGATAGAAGAAAGGCGATCATCCAAAGCAGGGATAGTTGTCTCGGAGAAAACAGCTGGCAGGACAGTAGGGTGACTGTTATTAACAAAGAATTGGCTGTGACTAGAAGAGTCATGGGTGGCATTGTTCCTAGCAAACTCGGCGCAGGGTAGTAATTCGGACCAATTATCTTGAGTGCTATTTACAAAACAACGCAGATATAACTCTAATGACTGGTTAGCCCTCTCAGCCGTGCCATTAGTTTGTGGATGGTAAGCGGAAGAAAAAGACAATTCAATGCCCAACTGTTTACTGAACGCCCTCCAAAACCGAGACACAAACTGAGAGCCCCTATCAGACACAATATTGTGAGGAATGCCATGCAGTCGGACAATCTCACATATAAAGATAAGAACCAGGTCTTGAGAGGATGGGGATTTTTTAAGTCGAATAAAATGAGCCATCTTGGAGAAACGGTCAACCACCATAAGAATGGTGGTATAGCCATTGGAACTTGGAAGTTCAACGATAAAGTCCATTGACAAGTGGGACCATGGAACACTAGAGACAACTTTCTGGAAAAGTAACCACAAGGATGCAAAGGGGTGTCCTGACTCTCCCTTTTGAGAAAGAACCGCCCCTACCCCAGTTTCAGAGGCATCAAATATGAAAGGTTTGCTGGTGTCAGGGTGTCTCAGTATGCCGGCAGAAGCAAACCTTTGTTTAAGAAGTTCAAAAGCCTCTCTAGCTTCCTTAGACCATACCGTTACTAGCCCCCTTACGTGTCATATTGGTGATGGGGGCTATTACAGAAGAAAACCCCTTGATAAATCTTCTGTAATAGTTCGCAAACCCAATAAATCTTTGGATGACTTTTAGTCCACTAGGTACTTTCCACTGTATAACAGCCTCTAGTTTCTTAGGGTCCATCTGAAAAACAGAGGCAGAAATGTTATACCCCAAAAACTGTACTTCAGTCTGATCAAACAAGCATTTTTCCAATTTACAATAAAGTTTGTTTTCCAGTAAAGTCTGCAATACTTGTTTGACCTGTTTGTGGTGGGTTTGAAGGTCAGGGGAATAAATAAGGATATCATCCAAATAAACCAGGACAAAAGAATATATATAATCCCTGAGTATATCATTAATAAAATCCTGGAATACGGCCGGTGCATTGCATAGCCCAAAAGGCATAACAAGGTACCCACAGTGCCCGCATCGAGTGTTAAAGACCGTTTTCCGCTCATGATTTTCCTTGATCCTTACCAAATTGTATGCACTCCTGAGAACCAGTTTGGTAAAGATCTTAGCACCCTGGAGTCTATCAAACAATTCGGTAATGAGAGGAATAGAATAGGCATTCTTAACAGTAATCTTATTTAATGCTCTGTAGTCAATGCATGGACGTAATTCTCCATCTTTCTTTTCTACAAAAAAGAAGCCTGTACCAGCAGGTGAGGATGATTTACGTATATGGCCCTTGTTTAGTGAGTCTTTGATATATTCTTCCATTATTTTACTCTCCTGTGGCGATAAGGCATATAATGCCCCTTTAGGTGGCATAGCGCCGGGTAACAGATGTATGGAGCAGTCATATGACCTGCGAAGAGGTAAGATATTGGACTGACTCTTATTAAATACTTCCTTAACCTCCCAGTATTGTATGGGAACTTCGCGGGTTTGAGGTATAGTAGTGGGTAATTTAATAGGACCCACTCTCTTGGTGACGTGTAACATACACTTCCCATTACAATCCTTAACCTCCCAGTATTGTATGGGAACTTCACGGGTTTGAGGTATAGTAGTGGGTAATATAATAGGACCCACTCTCTTGGTGACGTGTAACATACACTTCCCATTACAATCCTTGCCCCATTCAAATATTTCCCCATTAGCCCAGTCAATATGAGGGTTGTGCTTACTAAGCCAAGGAAAGCCTAATATGATAGGGCAAGAAGGAGATGCAATAACTTGGAATATTATATCTTCCTTATATAAGGCACCAATAGACATGTTAATGGGCAAGGTTTCATGGGTAATTAAGGGTTGAGATAGTGGTCTCCCGTCAATATCCTCAACGGCCAGAGGTGATATTCTTTCCTTGATTGGTATAGCATTCTTTTTAACAAAATTAACATCAATGAAATTTCCTGCTGCACCTGAGTCCATCAAGGCCTTGCATGAAAAGTTATTTTTGTCAACTATGATCGTAATATCAAGGAGAAATCTATTATTTTTATTCCCAGAGGACGTATCCATAAGACCTGTCCCCTTAAGTTTCTTAGGTGCGGTAGTTTTCCGCACATATGGGACAAGTACTCCTCATATGTCCTTTTTCACCACAAGTATATGCATAAACCCTCTCTTCTCCGATGTTGTCTTTCTGCTTCGTACAGTCTAGTGACCCCCAACTGCATAGGTTCGTGTTCGGACTGTATAGAGAGGTCAGGAGAAATTAGGTGCTAATGGCAAAGCCATACGTCTGGTTTTATTTCTGGTTCTGAGTCTATTATCAATTAGCATAATAAACGTAATAAGCTCATTGAGTTTTTCGGGTAGTTCTTTGGCAGCAATCTCATCCAACATAGTCTCAGATAATCCCTTCTTAAATGCTGAGATTAATCCGCTGTTAGTCCAGTCTACCTCGGAAGCCAAGGTGCGAAATTCTATGGCATACTCCGAGATAGACCGGTTCTCTTGTCTAATATGCATTAGAGCAGTGGAGGTGTCATCCTTCCTGCCTAATGTTTAAAATGTAAATTTAAATTCCGCAAGGAATTCCTGGTAATTGTGTGCAATGCTCCTACTACTCTACCATAACGGATTAGCCCAAGCTAAAGCTTTACCTTTAAGTCAGTTCATCAGATAACCAATTTTAGCTCTGTCAGTGGGAAAAGATCCCGGTGAGGCCTCAAAATGATACTCAATGTGGTTAATAAATCCCCGGCATTCTTGAATATTACCATCAAAATGCAGGGGGAGGAGATAGGGAGATAGCATAATTGCTGCTCAGCATTAACCCTTCTGTGGATTTGGTTGCTGCTCAGCACAACTTTTCCTGTGTGGATAGCAAATGCCATTAACCACATTTATATAAGCAGATGAATACATGACAGTATGTCCCTCACTTAGCCCCCGAGTTTTTTTGGAGTGCTTCCCCATTGCAGCTCTTATCTTTAGACATTTTTTGGTGTGCCGTCTGTGACGAAGTGCCCTTCGCCACTTGGGCCTGGAGAGGACTGCTTGCCAGCCTCTTGCCATGTGATTATGGTCTCTGGGAGATTGGGCCCTTTTAAAAAACGTATTCGACCCTAACAGAGTGCATGTCCCTCATTCTAGCCCTTTAAACACAGTGGGGATATTCGGTACTTGCCCTGTGTGAGCGGTGATACCCCCAGATAGCTATGCCATGGAGCCTATTCATATAATGAAAGACTATGGGAAAGACTTTAGCTCCATGGCAATTGAACTGTGTGAATAGGATCTGCGCGCTATTCGGTAGTTTTGTGCGTTCAGATCCCAGCTATCTGGGGATATGTTACATGTCTGTGTGTTATGTATAAAAAGTAACTTTATGTATTTTAAAGTGTTTTACTGTCTTTGTGTAACCATGTGCTCAATGGAGTCTGCCTCTATCCCTGGATAATTGGATTACGTACCCCCATTGTCTCCAGGATAGAGGCCTCTGTAAAACCTGTGTGAGCCAGATTTTACCATGCGGCCAGTAAGGGACAAAATATACTTTTACTAACTTTTGAACCCCTGGTCTGATTAATGCCATTTTTTTATATGTTGTTCCCCTGAATGGATTGATTGTGGATATGCATTTTTATGTGAATGTGATGTATGGTTTTAAAGTTACAGAGTATGTGTGGAAACTGTATTTTTACTGTATGTAATAATTATGTTAACTGTTTATCTGAGGGGAGGGGATGTGTGGGTTGTACTGTTACTTGATTGGTTATTTTATGCCTCCCCCTGGGTGTGTCCTGTATGTGCACAACCGTAATAAAAACCAGGCTGGGTGTGCCAGCACCTCAGACCACTGCTTGACCCTCAACACGGAGCCTTGTCTCGTTCTTGGGGGATTCACTGTATGCTGTTGGAGATTGATTGCTAGGAGTGTAAGCTGATGTCTGCTTTTCCTGTTCGTCTGCTAGCAGCTATTCGTGAGGTTCCAGTTTGGAGTGCTATTTTGTATCCAGTTCGGGAGTTTGGTGTTCTGCAGTAGCTGTGCCTGTCTCTCAGAAAGGGGCATATCGCCTAAACGGATTTTAACCCCTTGTCTGATGAAACGGTCCGTTACACTGTCATACCTCCAAACTGCTCAGCAATAAGTGTAGTTAGTGGATATGAGCGGGAGCTCAGACACCATGCGACTTGTCTGCGACTTGTCTGTTCGATGGTTAGCTCCGCCCCCTCTTAAATAAGGGTTTTTAGTTCCCGTTGTCTCTAAAGTTCTTGTCCAGGTGCATGTTAAAATTCCCACCAGAAATCATTATGCATTTGCTGAAGGTTTGTAAAATATTGTTTCTTTAACCCCTTAAGGACCAAACTTCTTCATGTCATGTGTCCTTAAGGGGTTAAAGGAAGAAACCTTGTTTAGTGCTAGAGGCCTGTATGCTTGCAAATGTGTAGTCTCGGGAGCACACATGTCCTTGTAGGAACAAGAATCTTCCTTGTGAATCAACTATCTGTTCGTCTACTGTGAATGATATGTGAAAAGCACAAAGGATAGCAACCTTTCTTATCTTGACCACTTCTCCGGAGCTAACATCCCAGAGGTATAGAACCAGGGCCGGCATTAGGCATTTAGACGCCCTGTGCGAAAAATCTTCACAGCGCCCCCCCCGTCATCCATGTATGCTGTTATGTTTGTGTTGTCTGTGTATGTAATAGTACGTGTGATGACTGTGTGTGATATGTATGCTATGTGTGATATTTGTAATGGGTGTATTAACAGTGTGTGATATGCGTGTATTGGTTGTATGTGACACACACACAGAGTCAGACGGCCATACACACACACAGGAAGACATCCACACACACACAAGCAGACAGTCATACACACACACACACACAAAGGCAGACAGTCACACACACACACACACACACACAGGCAGACAGTCAGTCATACACACAGACACACACAGAGGCAGACAGTCATACACACACACACACACACACACACACACACACGCAGACAGTCATACACACAGACACACACAGGCAGACAGTCATACACACAGACACACAGAGGCAGACAGTCATACACACAGAGGCAGACAGTCATACACACAGAGGCAGACAGTCATACACACCGAGGCAGTCATACACACAGAGGCAGTCATACACAGTCACACACACAGAGGCAGACAGTAATACACACAGACAAACACACAGAGGCAGACAGTAATACACACAGACAAACACACAGAGGCAGACAGTAATACACACACACACACGCAGACAGTCATACACACACACACACACACACACACACACACACACACACACACACACACACACACAGGCAGATAGTCATACACACAGAGGCAGACAGTCATACACACACACACACACACACACACACACACACACACACACACACACACACACACAGAGGCAGACAGTAATACACACAGACACAGTGGCAGACAGTCATACACACACACACACACACACACACAGGCAGACAGTCATACACACACACACAGACACACACACAGGCAGACAGTCATACACACAGACACACACAGGCAGACAGTCATACACACACACACAGACAGTAACACACACACACACACACACACACACACACACACACACACAGGCAGACAGTCATACACACAGACACACAGAGGCAGACAGTCATACACACACACACAGACAGTAACACACACACACAGGCAGACAGTCATACACACACACACACACACACACACACAGTAATACACACAGGCAGAGAGTCACACTCACCTGACAATCACACAGTTACCTGTGGAGGTTATTGTGGAGGCAGTGCAGCTCCTGGTGACTGTTTGGTGGGGAAGCAGGGACTCCTTCCTGCTTCCCCTGCAGCAGTTTTCCGGCGCTTTTAGCTCCGCCCCCGCCGCACGGTAAGCTCCGCCCCCGATGCAAATGTAAACATTTTTTTTTTAAATCCCTGCCGGCTGTGCGGCCGCACGACGCCCCCTGCTCCATGGCGCCCTGTGCGGCCGCATAGCTCGCACACCCCTAAGGCCGGCCCTGTATAGAACATAGTATCAGTTTGATATGTGTCAATTCAGGGGGTAAAGAGACCAAAGTCTGTGTCCTCAGGAATATTAACGTCAAGACACTGCTCCTTTGCAGGGAGGGGTGCTGGAGAGGAGCTATTTATACATTAGAAGATTACATTTTATGGCAGGACAGGAGGCTTCATATTTGCGTTACCTTTTTCACTGAAACCTCCAGCAGCAAAGAAACAGTTAACAGAACAGAACCAATCAGAACAAAGCAACAGTAGTATAAAACCCCTAAGCAGGCTCTTCCACCCCCTCTTTCTTGGCTGCTGCCTCCAGGTGAGCACTCACCAACTCAGAGTTGTCTCTGCTCTGGGTTGTTTTTTATCCTACATGCTGCTTGTTTATTTAACCCTTTAAGGACCGGACTGTTTTTGCGATGTTGTACATTTGCGACCAGGCATCTTTTTACACTTTTGTGGTGTTTGTGTTTAGCTGTACATTTCCGCTCTCTCATTTACTGTTCCCATACAAATTATATATTGTTTTTTTCAGGACAAAAGGGGCTTTCTTTACATACCAGTATTTATATAATCTCATGTAATTTAATTAAAAAAGAAAAATATGATGAAAAATTGAAAGAAATACATGTTTTTTGACTTTTATGTGAAAAATCTTTTACTCATCTACAAAAGCGAATAAAAAAAAACCTGCTAAATAGATTAAAAATGTTGTCCTGAGTTTAAAAATACCCAGTGTGTACATGCTTTTTGCTATTTTTTTGCATGTTATAGGGCTATAAGTACAAGTAGGATATTGCGGTTTCAAAACATACATTTTTAAAATGTATCAATAGTGACATTGTAACATTATTATCTGTCATAAATCTCTGAATAACACCCTGACATGTACATATTTTCTTTAAAGTAGACAACCCAGGGTATTCAATATGGGGTATGTCCAGACTTTTTTTAGTAGCCACTTAGTCGCAAACACTGGCCAAAGTTAGCGTTCATATTTGTTTGTTAACATCTGTTGCTGTATTTAGGCTATTTATCTGATAGATTCTGGATACTGCTCATTGATTAATCGTTATTCTGGGTTACTTTATGCAGTTTTTCTCACTCTGCTGTATGGGGAATGGGTGTCCCTGCTATGATGCTTTGGCTCTACCTGTAATCTGTTTCCCCTCCCCAGGTTCCCCCCCTGGGCTCTGTCGCCCATACCCTTTCTCCCTTATTCCTCACCTGCTCCCCGCGGCTCCTGACCGCTTGCTGAGCAGCTTTTTCAACCGTGGCAGTGCCGCGCGATCACCACACGGTAGGCCGCGCTTGTTTTTTGCAGCCATTTTTTTGGAGCCGCATGGGCTCCATGCGTTGCGAACAGCCCGGTCTCACCCACCGAGCTGCCCTGCTGCCTGCTGGCCATGTGGCCAGCCTCCCCTCTCCCTACTTACTGTGCCTGTCTCACATGCTGCATATGTAACAGATCCTGGATAGCAGGATCTGTCCCAGGCACTCTCACAGCTCACAACTGCAGCTTACTATGATGTCTGATGCAATGTGACTATGTTCTCTATCTTAGCAGTAGACTTGTCACGTTTTTTTACTAGTTACATGTTTAAAGGGGCATGTTACTGCTCAAATAAAAATCATTGTTTAAAAAAATCATTGTTTAAAAAAAACTATGCCACATGTGATATATGCTAATCAAGTCTTTCTCTTAAGGTTCAGTCATTTCTCATAAAATTAAATGGCCTGTTTTTCAGCACCTAGCTCCCCTGCCTAGGATTTGCTGCCCTTCCTGAAAGGGACTTACATTTTTCCACTATACATACACTTCAAAAGTGTATCCTAATATAATACCCTGAGTGGTCTGTAGATGTGAGTCAGCTTCTAGCTGTATGGACCCTTCTACCCCTCAGGGGGGCTAACCGGCCCCACATACAGCCCTGTTATTACTGGGGGTGACCCCCCCCGTCCATATTTCTGGGGGTCTACCCACTACTGGACCATAATAATAGACGTGTGACACCATTGTGGGCTGGGTGACCCCCTCCCTCTGGCAACATGGCTACCAATGAGTACCCTGCTGGCTCTACGGTGTCCTGTAGGATTAACGCTGATGGTGACCCCCTCCTGCTTCCTACACTAATGCTCCGGCAATGTCCTGTTATAATACTGAGGGGGAACCCCTTCTACAGTCTGCACTGCTGGACCTGCAGCGTCCGGGTGTACCCGTAAAAGAGGGTACCCCTCCCACTGATTGAGCTACTGTTCTTACGGTGCACTGCTATACGGCAGATACTGAGGGTGACCCCCTCCTGTGGACTATTCTGCTGGACCTACAGGGTCCCGTTATAACCGTTATGAGGGTGACCCCCTCTCGCTGACTGCTCTACTGGGTGTACAGACCTCTATGATACCACGCTGAGGGTGACCCCCTCTTACCTACAGCACTGCTGGATCTGCAATGCCCGGTTATGGTTATGAGGGTGACCATAACCGGGCACTGCCGTCTGCACTGCTGGACCGGCAATGTCTGGTTACTTTATTATACGGCTAACCACTACGGCACTACTGTACCTACAGTGTCCGATTATGTTCAGACTGAGGGTGACCCCCTCCCCTGCTGGCCTATGCCGCATGGTATGCTTGTGCTTGTTGGGAGACCCCCTGTTGCACGCTGGGTGACACTCCACCGGCCATCATAGACACTACACCAAGTACCCCTGGTACGTGTTGGCTAATGGATGGATTCATCAGGAGGATCAGTCTTCATGACGGAGTCCGGAAAGGACCCCGCAAACACCTGATACAGGGTGTGCACTCTATCTGGGACTAACCACTGGATGTCGACGACACGCGGACACAGATGTTTCCTCGGGACAAACGGCGCGTTACAGCTTGGAAAGCGAAAAATACTAAATTCCCTTTGGGAATGGACCGATATGACTTATAGGTATCGCCTAGTTGGTTTCTACCCCGGAGAACTGCAAAAGTCCCTTGTCCGAGCTGGACATCAAACTGACAGATTTGGCATCCAAGTGCTGGGTCTGCTCTCCGGAGTTACCCTCACGTACAAATTGAGCTGACACGTCTCTATTCATAGGGTTCCCCTTAACTAGCCCCAGAGGTCTCTCAGACCATGCCCAGACTCAGGATCAAGGTTGCGGAACCTTGGACCGTTCCATGAGCGATACGCATGACCAAAAGAGGAGTCCATTCCGACTCATTCCGAAGTTGCCATGCTGGGCGAAGGGTGCGGCGGAGTGGACTCCCGCCCCATCCCCACACTACATGCTCCCAATGCATATGTCGCCTGTGGACACTTTGAGACAGAGGGCACTCATCCCCTCAGAGAGCTGCTCGGCGTGGACGATTGGTTCTCTCCCTCAACTGGACATGAGAGAAACCCGCATGGATTTTTCCATCAACATGGACATATTGAATCTGACTCACTCCCAGTCAACCCAGTTTCTGATCTTTCATAGAATATTCGGTCCAGGCAGTGCTCCGCCTCCCGAGGACCAAGATGTCGGTCTTCAAGGAAAATGCCAGGCATATGCTCCGCAACCCGCGGGTCACACTTAGGGGCCCAACCCAGTCGATTGACCAGTTGTTATTCGCCATCGAGGCCATACCTCCAGGATCCGGTACTATCAGCCGCTCCAACATGACGCTTTCTCGGGTCTTCGGCTTGGTACGACTGAATCATGTGACCTTCGGACGAAGCTCATCTAAAACTTAATTGATGACTCCGACATAGGGGGACCTGGCCTACCTAGGAGTTTCGGACCCCAACCAACTTCGGCCTGGACTCTGGAGCCCGAAGGAGGGACCTCTTCATGCCAACTGCATGGAACTACCTGCAGGTTTGTTCAACATTTATAGCTTTCCCAGGGAAAGTAGTACTGCTCGCTACCTTCCGGCGTGGACTTATCACTAGTTGCCTACTTCGGACTGCAGTCTGATCTCACGTAGGATCGCTATCTATAGCGCCTGGACAAGTATTCGTCATTTGTGACAGAATGTCAGCGGGACGAGACACTCATGTTGCGTACGGCTTCACCCGACCATGGAGAGACCCCAATGATTGGTTGCCTCACCCTCCGGGGTCTCGAGTACTGGCATGATTAAATTCGGTGCGAACTGCCATACAGAGTGGTTCTCCAGCTGGCTGCCGGACCCGCAGCAAGGTGAGGGCCGCGTTTTCCAAGCTTGGTTTCCTTTGGGGCGTACGCATCCCGTTTACCTCCAGGATACTTCGGGCCTTGCTTCAGACCGAATTCCTGGGAGTGTCGTTTCGCCTGGCCACACCCCTTCTGAGGAGTCCTCCGTGCTTTCACTTTTTGCTGGAGTTTGCCATGGGAAGGCAATCTACGACTCCCTGTCTGTTCATGTCCTGTGTGGGATCCACAGGGGTAGCCTGCCATGACTGGTGTCTGGAGAAATGTTTGGGTCCCTATGGTGGTCCTTATCATGGCTGTCCCCATTGTCTGGCTGAGTTGCCCTCTCAGGGTATGGGGCCATTCACGTCCTATGTCAGCTAGTGGACGACTCCACGCGTTTTCTCAAGATTCTGGCATTGGTAAGGATCTCTTGGTCTGCAGTCTACCAAGAGGAGTATACCTTACAGGAGCGCTATCTCTCGCTATTCCTCAAGTCTAGTGGTATTGTGTGTTCTGTATTTCCTTGAGGAATGACCTGATGACAAGGACTTGCCTTGCGCCAGTTTTTCCGCTTACGGTTGGCCCCAGTACATCTTGTATTTCATGGCGTTCTGACGTCATGGTATCGACGTAGTGTCTTCTTCCTTCTTGCCGTTCAGTACATCGGCTTCTGCTCCACACATATTTCATTTCTATTCGTCCTCTGTGTTGTACCACTATTCTCCAGGTAGGCCTCGGCTCTGTGGATAGGTTGTACACAACCATGTAGATCCATGATCTGATTCTTTCGTCCGTCTACTCATGGCCAGCTGTTGATTTCTGCGTACGGCCGTTTTCGACTGTTTCTGCATCTTTGCTCACCCATTGGATTTGGTGGATCCTCTCATTGGCTGACCTTGAGAGTTCCTCTGGGACACTTTTGTTCGGGGTGCTGTCACCTCAACAACTTTGGAAGCCGTTGGGTCCCTTCTGCATTTTCTCTACACTGCTGCTTGGTTTAGGGAATGGGTTTTTCCATTCTCCTTTTATTTCAGTCCTCTATCTCATATTGCTTCTGGTTCTACTATTTGGGCGTTAAAATTGCAAATATGAAGCCTCCTGTCCTTCCATAAAATTGGGGATTATTCTAGCCTCGGTGAGGGAATAACCTGAATTTTATTAAAGACAGGAGGCGAATATTTCCCCCCCACCTCTTTTTTTTTTTTTTTTTTTACGTTACTTCCCTGGATTTGGGTCTTATAATTAATTGGGGATATTGTTATGTTTTGTGAATGCATTGTTTTACATAATAAAGGTTATTTCTATTATTCAGTGATGATTGTCTGTGTGCATTTTATTCATCATGTTTGTGTTGTAATTATGTTTCGTCAATGCCTTTTAGTTAAGGTACATACTAGATACTAGGTCTTCATAAGATCTGTAGACTTTGTTTATTCATCAGGTATTATGATGTGCAAGTGATATTGTATGGATATGACATCTTGCCTTGACAGTTTACGTTCACGATGTTTTCCTTTTTCTTGCAGTGTAATCTGTTTTCTCTTTGGGCTTGACGATTGTTTCTCTGGATGTGTCTGCTACAAGGTGGATTTGTTGTTTTCCTTGCTCTTCTGCTCGACCTCATCAAAGAAAGAGGAAGTGGAAGAGCCTGCTTAGGGGGTTTATACTACTGTTGCTTTGTTCTGATTGGTTGTTTTGAAAAGTTCTGTTAACTGTTTCTTTGCTGCTGGAGGTTTCAGTAAAGAAGGTAAAGCAAATATTCACCTCCTGTCTTTAATAACATTTAGATTATTCCCTCACCGAGGCTAGAATAATCCCCAATTATACAGTCAGTATAGACCTGTTTGACTTTGTGAGCGCATGCTTTAAAGAGAGCTAATTACTTAGCTGAACTTTCATTATACAATAGTTACTAATGGGAAGTTTTGTGCTAGAAGTTTTATCTTCAATATTATAAATCATTATATGCAAGAGCGAGAAAAGATAATAGAAAGTAAAAATCATTATCAAGTATAAGCCATGAAAATCAAAAGGCGATGCAGAGGCCATGGAACCCAACGGCACCAGCAACATTTTTATGAATTACAGTTGATTGCCACCCATTTTAATTTGGCTTTAGCTAGTAGAGATTCTCTTTTTTTGTTGCCCATCATGGGTTTTATAGGAAGGTTAATCACTTTTGCTCATGGTGCGGTCGGAGCTCTTGCTGAACACGTCTGTTCACATCTCCTTCCTGTCTTACCCCTCCCAGAACCAATATGCTATCTCACCTTCTACTCAGGGATAACCCCTGATTTGGGAATCATTTTAAGCCTATACCTGACACTTGCTCAATCCTGAAATCTAAGGAATGTTACAGCAATGCTATGGTAAAAATGTATGCAGCAGATACAATAATAGAAATAATAATGCCAGTTTGATCCTAAAGGGTGCTACGTACTTTTTCTATGTTACTTTAATAAAAAGACAAATCTCAAAGGTAGCAGAACCACTTTAACTAAGTAATAACCACCTTCTCTCTTTTGTGTGCTTACTCCTTTCTGTGCATTATTTTATTCCTTTTATAAAACATACAATACTTTATATAATGCGTTAGCAACTGCATGTTGCAAGTTATTAGGAAAGTACACGGGGTGTTCTTAAATCCATATATTAAATTATATCTACATTGAAATCTTAGAATAAACTCTACATCCTCACAGTCATTTTTAGTTTTCTTCCCATTTAAACTGAATGGCTTAGAGATTAGAACTGAAACACCATTCTTTTTATTTCAACAGACGTGTGAAGCGGAATCACTGAGTGTTTACTTTTAAGATTAAATTCACTGGATTTGTGAAAATGAATCTCTTACGAAACATACACATTCATTTAAAGATTATTGAAGTTGTGAAATAATTGCCTCCTTTTAACTGGCGAGCTAAGCCTCTTGACATTTCCCATTATGAATTTGCACTTAACTTTAGCCATTTCCATCATTATTTCGTTCCTATAGTTTTAGCTTAATCCCAAAGGTATAAGCGTCAGTGTGAATTTAGTCACTCAAAACAACAGGGAAGCCAAACCTAACAAAGCTGACAGTAAAAAAAAAATTTAAAATTTAAAAAACTCAAGAGAATATTACAAGCCGCAAACAAGACCTGCTAACTAGACTCAACGTGACTCACTTGGCATTGGCCGAGTCGGCTCTCTCCATGTATTTAGCTACTGACTTTGTCATATATTTTATTTTTAGTTTTTATTAATAGAAATTATAGTAAACATAATTAGATGGAAAGAACGAACTGTATAATATTCTTAACAATTACTATAAAAATAACACTTAATGAACATTACTATTCAATTTGAATTATTAGCAAAGTGTATAATACCTTTGCAAATACGTTGCATGGAAAAACTGTAGAAAAGAACTATTTAGCACCAGGGGTGTTGCTGGGTTCCAGAAACACCTGGGACTTGAGTCCCAAAGTATAACGCGATGACCCCTACAGTTACAGAGAGATATTTGGATGTCATGTCGTATCCCCACCTTTCTATATTATCTCCTTTCTTCTAAACTCATGGACAGTGTGATGCTGATGCTTTCTAGGATCTCAAGGAAAGCAAAGTCAGAAACAAGTACATGATGCCCAGCCAGTTATTCAATGCGATTCCACCATACTACCTAACTAATAGAATATTGTGCAGCAAAATGTTGTTCTCCAGCACTCCTTTCCGAGTGTCACCTGTGGGACATCACACGCTCCCCCAATTAGCCTGGTGGAGCACTGTGGTACTAATCGTTCTTTCTATAGTAGGCTGCTGCATTAAGAAACAGATGCCCAACTTGAAATTATCCCCCTACTAATATCCACCTGCCCCCTCCACCAACTGGGGAGATCTGGGGCTAAAGAGACCACATTTGTGGGTTCACTCCCAAAAGCCCTATCACGACATCACATCTATATTTAGCTTGTTTTTTTTGTTTTGTTTGTGCAACCTGTAATTATTCAAGAAGCATGCACATAAACTCTGTGCAGGTAATCCTGTCAATAGTTTAAAATCTTGAAGAAATATCCATTTACAAGAATAATAAAACATTTTGAAATTTTTGAATTTTTTCTTAACAAATATTGCTTATTTCACCTATCTGGATTGTTTGTATTAAGAAAATGCTGGGCCTATTTCTATAGCTGCTAACATGTACAATGGAGGGTGGTTTATAGAGGAATGTGGAGGAGTGCCTGTTAGAGACCAGGAACCAGACAGAGACAGAACGTAAGATGCAAAATACCTTTATTATTGGTAAATATTTTTTTTTTTTTAAATAGTCCATAAACTGAATCAGGAACCAGAAGGGGGTCAGTTGAACAAAGTAAACAGAGGAATCACAAGAAATGCTTTGGAAACTCCACTAGAGGTGGAGTTACCCCACAAAGCTAATTATTGCAATTTTTAAACTAGAAAAGCTAAAATTTCTGGGGAAATTGTGTGAAGTGTTCTTGCCTCCACCAGTAGTCTACAACTGGAGTGGGCGGAGTACCTGTTATTATTTATTTATATAGCACATTTAACCCTTTAAGACCGGAGGGCGTACAATTACATCCTTTTTTTAGGCGTCTCTAAACGCCGCCGGGCGTAATTGTACGCCCTCCGTTTTGTTTTTTTTACTTACCCGGTCACCGGCGATACCACGCCGGCGATCGCGGTTGGGGGGACTCCCAGGTAGCCCCTTGCAGCACGTCTGCCCTCCAGCAGCCCCCCCGGCCATGTGAGAGTGAGGTCCTTGCGAGGACTTCACAATCACATGGCCGGGATAGCTGGCTGCTGCATTGCCAGCAGGGGGACTAACTGTAATGACAGTTAGTCCCCCTGCTGGCTGAAATCAAATAAAATAATGTTAAAATAAGTGTAAAAAAAATAAATATATACTTAGATCATATATATATTTTATATATATATGATCTAAGTATATAAATATACACATATACATACACACGCATACACTGTCTAGGTGTATTTTACTATTAATATATTTATAATTATATATATATATTAATTTCAAATTACACGTAGACTGATACTGATTAAATATATATATAATTATTGTTATATATATATATATATATATTTATATATAATATAACAAAAATAAATATGTAAATAAGTAAAAAAATAAAATTAAAAAAATAATTAAAAATAAATAATTAAAAAATATATAGATGTGTTATTTCGTTCTAACTGTATTGTGATATTAATATATACATTTATATCAAAATACACGTAGAACAAAATAATATATATATATATATATAAATATATACGTATATATCACTATATATATATACCTATATATTAAAAAAAATTATATATATACATATATTAATTCTACACATATATTTATGTAATATTTTTACATAATTAGGCATCCTAATTAATTACAATTAGCGGGACCTGCCTGACAACCCATGCCGAAAGTATAGGGAATTTAACTTGCTAGCACTATATTTAACCCTATAACCTTTCAAGACACCATAAAACCTGTACATGGGGGGTACTGTTTTACTCGGGAGACTTCGCTGAACACAAATATTAGTGTTTCAAAACAGTAAAATGTATTACAACGATGATATCGCCAGTACAAATTACGGTTTTTGCATTTTTCACGCACAAACAGCACTTACACGGACGATATTATTGCTGCAATACTTTTTACTGTTTTGAAACACAAATATTTGTGTTCAGCGAAGTCTCCCGAGTACAACAGTACTCCTCATGTACAGGGTTTATGGTGTTTTCAAAAGTTACAGCGTCAAATATAAGGCTTGTGTTTCATTTTTTTCACATTAAAATTCGCCAGATTGCTTACGTTGCCTTTGTGACCCAATGGTAGCCCAAGAAAATGATCCTTATGATGGGATACCATTTGCAATAGTAGACAACCCAAAGTATTGCAAATGGGGTTTGTCCAGTCTTTTTTAGTAGCCACTTAGTCACAAACACTGGCCAAAATTGGCGTTTTTTGCATGTTTCACACACAAACAAATACTAACGCTAACTTTGGCCAGTGTTTGTGACCAAATGGCTACTAAAAAAGACTAGACATACCCCATTTGCAATACCTTGGGTTGTCTACTATTGCAAATGGTATGCCATTATGGGTGTAAATTTAATTCCTGGGCTACTATACAGTCTCAAAGGCAACGCAACCAATCTGGCGAATTTCAATTTCAAATGTAATTTGCTATATTTGACCCTGTAACTTCCCAAAACACCATAAAACCTGTACATAGGGGGTACTGTTTTACATGTGAGACTTTGCTGAATACAAATATGTGTATTTTATTGCAGTAAAAGCAAACAGTATTATGACATTGACAGTTAAAATGTCATGTA
Organism: Pelobates fuscus; assembly: GCF_036172605.1. Taxonomy (NCBI): domain Eukaryota; kingdom Metazoa; phylum Chordata; class Amphibia; order Anura; family Pelobatidae; genus Pelobates; species Pelobates fuscus. Next base: position 325,964,800 of record NC_086318.1, on the reverse strand, counting down.
GAACTAAAAAAAATAACATTTCTTATTTTCTCCCATTTTTTCATATTAAATTATGTTTCATAGCTAAATATTTGATATTAAATAAAGCCCTGTTTCCCCTGAATAAAATGATATATAATAAGGGGGGGGGGGGGTGCATTTAATATGAAAGAGGTGCATTATGGTTGGACAGACATATAGCGCAAATGCCAGGTTTTGTTTACGTTTTGTTTTGATCACAACTTGTACATTTGGATGCGGTCTTAAAGGGACACTCCAGGCACCCAGACCACTTCTGCTCATTGGAGTGGTCTGGGTGCCAACTCCCACTAGCCTTAACCCTGCAAGTGTAATTATTGCAGTTTTTCATAAACTGCAATAATTACATTGCAGGGTTAACTCCACCTCTAGTGGCTGTCTACCAGACAGCCACTAGAGGTCCCTTCCTGGTTTCTAGCACAGGAAACCTGTGCTAGAGCGTCGCTGGACGTCCTCACGCTGTGTGAGGACCTCCAGCGTCGCTCAAAACCCCATAGGAAAGCATTGAAATTATTTTTCAATGCTTTCCTATGGGGAGACGTAATGCGCATGCGCGGCATTTCCGCGCATGCGCATTAGGTCTCCTCGGCCGGTGGGCGAGATCAGTCTCGCCCACCGGCCGACGCAATCACAAGGAGGAGCGTTGCGGAGGCCGAGACAGCGGCGAGGGACATCGCCGCTGCCTCAGGTAAGTCACTGAAGGGGTTTTCACCCCTTCAGTAACCGGGATTGGTGGGTGGGAGGGAGAGGGACCCTCCAGTGCCAGGAAAACGGATCGTTTTCCTGGCACTGGAGTTTCCCTTTAAGGGGTAAATTGCAACATTGTTGCCCAAAGTGCTTCAAAGTTACATTAAAACATACATTTATAAAAACATTAGCAGGTGTACAAAAGGCCCTGTCTATGACATCACTTGCTGCTCCAGCCAGGCACAGGTAAGAGTTTTTTGGCGGTTGCCATCTTTAAACGGTCGTATTTTAAAAACTATACATCCTACAGCGAAGAACTTCATATTGTGAGAATCACAAGACCCATACCTACATTCTGATGCATAGTATGTCTCTGAAATATTAACAATGAAGGCACAGTCGCAGTTTAGAAATTGCCCTTCAAATTTGAACTGGCTAGACTGGAGTTTCAATGAATGTCAAAGGACGGCGTGAGTTGCAAACAAATGGTCATATTGTGTAAAATATGAGGACTATGGCTTAGCCATTTTTAGTGGCAGCAGGGATAGCTGAATGTTTTGATATAAGATTTGTGTAGGTGGGCTTCAAAATAAGGGAGTGGTGGCAGTTTAGAAATCATGTCCTGATTTTTCTGCTTTTGCCAGCTCCCACTCTAGTTTTGAACATTTTGCCATTCATTCCTATGGGACCAATTTTGCCACAAGAACGTCGATATTCCGTGAACCATTCGGTGAATCGTTCCACAAAGTAATAGCAATCCAATCGGGAACAATACGCACGTTTCGGTATATTACTGTCTATGTAGTGTAAAAACAGTGGGAGGAGTTAGGGTGGCAAATTTGGCTATAATAATAATAATAATAATAATATATATGTGAGATAACATTAAGTGGTCTTGCTATGCAAGAACACTTAAAAACAACATAATTAGCTTTACAGGGTAATGGTGCTGGGACAGTGCACCCAGACCACTTAAATTATCTGAAGTAGTCTGGGTGCCTATAGTGTCCTTTTAAGCTGTAGTTGTTCTGGTGACTATAGTTTCCCTTTAAATAATCATACATGACTTGTCTTTTCCTGGTAGCTGACATTTATGAATTATGAGTATCTATGGACTTTGGAGTAAATTGTTATAGGAAAATCATATATTGTAATAGTCATGATTTACTATTTGACAAAAGCTTAACTAGAATTCTTTTTACAGAGTTTTGGCCACCATGTTAAAATGTTAGGGTTGTTCACTAAAGTGAGAATTTTAGGTGAATTGAAAATAGATGTAAAATGTAAGGCACCATTAGCTGATTGGAAAGCATAGCTAATAGAGAATTTTCCAGTTTGGCTATTTTGACCTTTAATTTGAAATTCACTTTAGTGTCAGCTTTTTTTTCCATTTCAAAAGTTCACTTAAGACTGTTAAAAGGCATACAAAATCCAGAATGTTTAAATTTTACAATATTATCATTAAGAATATCTAATTTCTGACTGACAAAGAGATGATCTAATAGAATGAACACTTTATTTATTTATTTATTTATTTATTTCCAAACCGCTTTTTAAAACTTTACAAATACAAATCACTCACTTCCGTGATGGGGCGTGGGCAGACAAGCAATTAAAATACTGTGTAAGTTGCCCAAATAGTCAAAGGAATTCTGACAGAAGTTGCTCTGATAGTAGAACCACAGTCATTGCAAGTGAAATCATTGCAGTTGCAAGAAGATCATGGACCTTGGGTCTTCTTACCCAATAACCTATGCAACAAGTTTATGGTTTTTCAAGTTTTGCACCAGTTTGACTTTAACCCGTTAACGCCGTTACGGCGTTCTATGCCGTCGCGGCTTTAAAGGGCTTTAAAGCCGTTGCGGCGGCATAGAACGCCGTAATGGCTTAAGCCCCCAGAAGATCGCAGCTACTTACCTCCGCCGCGATCCTCTTCTGGGGGGCTGCCTGACAGCCCAGGCAGCCCCCCCATGGCAAATGAGGCCCCCGGGGGCCATGTGATCGCTCTCAAAGAGCGATCACATGGCCCCCTATAGCTGGCTATGGATCTGCCAGCAGGGGGACTGTCTAAAATATTACAGTATTACAGACAGTCCCCCTGCTGGTAGGAAGAGTAAAAAAAAATGTATTAAACATGTGTAAAATTAAATTAAAAGTATTTACATATATATATATATATATATATAATTTGTATATATATTATATATATAATATATATACATATTATATATATGTAACGTCATACAAAGTGTATTTTAATATTAATATTAGTATATATATTAATATTAAAATACACTTAGAATGACGTTACATATATATAATAGGTATATATATTATATATATAATAGATATATACACATATATTATATATAAATACGTCTAATTACAATAATAAATAAATAAAATAATAAAATAAATAAATAAAATATTGAAACAAAATTTAAAATAAATTATATATGCATATGTAATTTCATTCTAACTGTATTTTGCTATTAATATATATATATATTGGTAACATAATACACTTAAAATGACATTCTATATATATCTATCTATATATAAAATGCAAATAACCGCAAATATATATAGAGAGATAAATACATATAATTACATAAAAGATTACATTAGTATGCACGTAGAATTTAAATACCTATAAATGCATATATATTAAAATTCTACGTATATATTTAAGTCATTTTTTAACATAATTATGTCATTTGATTAAATAAAATTTGATTGACATGCCTGACAACACAGGGAGAAAGTGCAGCAAATTTAATTCGCAAGCACCATATTTGACCCTGTAACTCTCCAAGACACCATAAAACCTGTACATAGGGGGTACTGTTTTACTCAGGAGACTTCGCTGAACTCAAATATTAGTGTTTAAAACTGGTAAATTTTATTAAAACAATGATATTTTAAGTAAAAGTGAAGTTTTTTGCATTTTTTTCAAACAAACGGCACTTTTATGGACTATATTATTGTTGTAATATGTTTTACTGTTTTAAAACACTAATATTTGTGTTTAGTGAAGTCTCCCGAGAATAACAGTACCCCTCATGTACAGGTTTTATGGTGTTTTGGAAAGTTAGAGAGTCACATATAAGGCTTGCATTTAGTTTAGTTATGTTGCCTTTGAGATCGTATGGTAGCCCAGGAATAAGAATTACCCCCATGATGGCATACCATTTGCAAAAGTAGACAACCCAAGGTATTGCAAATGGGGTATGCCCAGTCATTTTTAGTAGCCACTTAGTCACAAACACTGGCCAAATATTAGTTTTTTGCTTTTTTCACACAAAAACAAATATGAACGCTAACTTTGGCCAGTGTTTGTGACTAAGTGGCTACTAAAAAAAGACTAAACATACCCCACGTTCAATACCTTGGGTTGTCTACTTTTTCAAATGGTATGCCATTATGGGGGTAATTCTCATTCCTGGGCTACCACACTGTCTCAAAGGTAACATTACTAATCTGGCAAATTTCAATTTGAAAATGGAACGTTCTATATTTGACCCTGTAACTTTCCAAAACACCATAAAACCTGTTAATGGGGGGTACTGTTGTACTCGTGAGACATCGCTGATTACAAATATGTGCTTTTTGTTGCAGTAAAACCTAACAGTATTATGACATGTACAGCTAAAATGTGAGGCGGAACTACAAATTTAAAAAAAAAAATTAAATTTCTCACAGTTTTTTTTAATTTTATTCATAATAAATTATGTTTCATATATAAATATTTGATATAAAATGAAAGCCATGTTTCTCCTGAACAAAATGATATATAATAAGTGTGGGTGCATATAATATGAAAGAGGTGAATTACGGGTGAACAGACATATAGCGCAAATTCCAGTTTTTGTTTACGTTTTGTTTTGATCAGAACGTGTACTATTGACTCCGTCCTGAAGGGGTTAAACTGATGTGTTCACCTCTTCATTCTCCCAATACTCAATACCCAATACTATGTTCAAACACGTCATTAGAGTTTTGGAACAATAAGTGAAATTAAACTTGATGCAGGCCTACATGGATTTTTTGTTTTTTTTTATTAGTTATCAATGATGTTAGTCAAGGGAAGACATATATTCTTCACTCAATTTTATATGGTGATTGAAGGTGATGAAACTACTCTGGAAAAAGTATTTTTTTATATTTTTTCTTTTTCATTTGAACTGTGTACACAGACAATACATAGTGTTACAATAATATTAAAATAGAAAACTAGTTTAAACAACTTTCAGTGCTTGAATGATCATGCAGTTAAGTTAAATCAGGGCAGTAATATTTCCTAATCTATTTTTGTGGAACTAGAATGATAGATTTAGTGTAGCTCAGACACAACTGACAACATAATTCTGTACGAAATGCTGCAAGAAAGCATTTATATCACGCCTAGGCTCATTTCTGGCACTAAATCAAGATATAAATAAAACAGGAGGATCCAAACATATTATCAAGTAGGGCAAACTTACCCCGTCTTAGAACCTGGACATTTGCTGAGAGGTAGCTCCAGATCTCTGGTTTGCTTCAAAAACACCATTGATTTCTATATGGGAAATTGATTCTTCGATCAGAGTAGAGTTCTAAAACCAAAATTATTCCATCAGTTAAGCATTCTGCATGGCAAAACCAGGGATAGCATTGGGCGAGATTCTAACGCGTCTCGTGCAGACAGCACTTCCTAATTTTTGGCACTGTTTCCTTTAGTTTTTATTAGTAGGTTTTTATTTGTGGTTGAGCTCCAAAATATATTTGGTTAAGTGGCTGTAAAGTGAGTGTAAAATGAAAAAAATGGAGAAAGTCCGGTTTACTAGAAAATATATAAGATAATAAGTTATTAATATATTATTATTACTATTATATCGATAACACCTGTCTACATTATAGGTACAACAAATAAAGCGTATAACAACATTTAGTTGTAAATAGTATGTTCTCCCACTAGCTCATACATGTTGTAATGAGTCAGCACTGCAGGCAGGCCCTTTTTTTCCTCTATTATAATTATAGAGAAGGGCTACTGCAGGTGCAGCTCATAAACATCTACAATAGTGATGTCCCGAACGGTTCGCTGGCGAATAGTTCATGGCGAACATAGCTTGTTCGCATTCGCCACGGCGGGCGAACATATGCGATGTTCGGTCCGCCCCCTATTCATCATCATTGAGGAAACTTTGACCCTGTACCTCACAGTCAGCATACACATTCCAGCCAATCAGCAGCAGACCCTCCCTCCCAGATCCTCCCACCTCCTGGACAGCATCCATTTTAGATTCATTCTGAAGCTGCATTCTTAGTGAGAGGAGGGACAGTGCAGCTGCTGCTTATTTAATAGGGAAATTGATAGCAAAGCTAGTGTATTCAGTGTCCACTACAGTCCTGAAGGACTCATCTGATCTCTGCTGTAAGGACAGCACCCCAAAAAGCCCTTTTTAGGGCTAGAACATCAGTCTGCTTTTTTTTCCCCTGTGTAATCTAATTGCAGTTGCCTGCCTGCCAGCGTGTGTGTCAGGCTCACAGCGTATACTTTGCTCACTTGCCCAGTGCCACCACTCACTCACTGGTGTCACAATAGCTTGCATTTAAAAAACAACAACACTTTTTTGACTGTAATATAATAGCAGTCAGTTTCCTTCACACGTGTGCGTTTCAGGGCCTGCCAGGGCACAGTGTCACACCAGTGCAACTCAAATCTGGTGTAACAGTAGTGTACAGTTAAAAAAAAAAATTTGACTGTAATAGATTGAATAGCAGTTAGTTGTCTGCCAGCATGTGTGTCAGGCTCACTGCGTATACTGTGCCCACTTGCCCAGTGCCACCACTCATATCTGGTGTCACAATAGCTTGCATTTAACAAAAAAAAACCTTTTTGACTGTAATATAATAGCAGTCAGTTTCCTTCACACATGTGCGTTTCAGGTGTGCAACTCATATCTGGTGTAACAGTAGTGTACATTAAAAAAAAATGCAATTTTGACTGTGATAGATTGAATAGCAGTTGGTTGTCTGCCAGCATGTGTGTCAGGCTCACTGCGTATACTGTGCCCACTTGCCCAGTTCCACCACTCATATCTGGTGTCACAATAGCTTGCATTTAACAAAAAAAACCTTTTTCCGACTGTAATATAATAGCAGTCAGTTTCCTTCACACGTGTGCGTTTCAGGGCCTGCCAGGGCACAGTGTCACACCAGTGCAACTCATATCTGGTGTAACAGTAGTGTACATTTAACCCCTTAAGGACACATGACATGCCTGACATGTCATGATTCCCTTTTATTCCAGAAGTTTGGTCCTTAAGGAGTTAAAACTTTATTTTTTTGACTGTAATAGATTGAATAGCAGTTAGTTGTCTGCAAGCGTGTGTGTCAGGTCTACAGCTTCTACTCTGCCAACTTCTGCCACTGCACAATGCCACTCATATCTGTTGTCACAGTAGCTTGCACGCATAGTGATACCGGAGAAACTGACGGAAGCCAAGCACAGAGAAGTGGAAACAGGTTTCTTCAGGAAGGAAGAGATCTTTATTCGATTCACTGACCGGGACTCAGATGGACTAGCGTCACCACAACAAACAGTCTGAGCCCAGAACCGACTGTGTAAATGCATGATATAGACATATAGCTCCTCCTATAGTTAACTCTACCCACATATACTCTTTACCCAATCAGCTGAACAAAGCCTAACTTCCCTTACCTGTTAGACCACATGGCTCACCCAGAACAATGGAGGAGGGGAAGTGTTTTCAGTTCCTGCATTCCTGCACTTGCTCAGTACACTGTTGATTGTATCTTAGCTACGTATAACTGACTAACTGATACACCAACATATGCACAAACACATGCCACGTGGCAATCCTGGCCTACTAAATTTAATTTCTACCGAGCTTCCACCACATTCCCCCCTTTGATGCTTTTGATATATATAATAATTCCAGATGCATCACCTAATCATCGCTTACTTACACCTCAGAACAGACCTCGTAAGCATCTTAGCATCATTACAAATTCCTTCAGCACTCCTCATCCTGAATATATTCTCTCTGGGCTAAGGGTTCATACTTGCAAACAGCCATTACATGCGCAGCTGTTTTCCTTTCTGTCATGCTCTCTATGACACTCTGTATGGACCTAATTAACAATGGAACCAAACATGGTAGAAAGAGACACAACACTATAATCAACATGACTCCTCCTTCCAATGTCTTGATCCCTCCAAGCTGCTCGTACCTACTTCCAAACCAACTACTAGAATTGTACCCGTTCCAGGCTTAAGTCGGTACATGCGTCAGTTTAGCCATATGGCTTGTGAGATCAGCCACTGCCTGCCCTTCATCATCTATGTGCAGACAACAGTTGCTGAGATTGAACTTTCCACATACACCTCCTTCTATTTGCACCGGAAGTGAATGGAGGACTTTATCAACAGCCCAACTGGTTTACCTGATAAGAAGGTGTAACGGACCGTTTCACTTACAAGAGGATAAAACCCAGTTTAGGCGATATCCCCCTTTTCCATAGACCAGCAGCTACTGCAATCACCAATCTCCCGAACTGCAAACTGTACGAATTCTGGAAACTCCCGAACTGGAAACACATGAACCCTGGAATCAGCCGAACAGGAAAAGCATACAATCCGCTTACACTCCTGGCAGTCAGCATACAATCCAATTCCCCCCAAAACAAGACGACACATCGGTTTGAGGGTCAAGCAGAATCTGAGGTCTGGAACACCCAGCCTGGTTTTTATTACGGTTGTGCACATACAGGACACACTCAGGGGGAGGCATAAAATAACCAATAAAGTAACAGTAGAACCCACACATCCCCTCCCCTCAGATAAGCAGTTAATATAATTTATTACATACAGTAAAAATACAGTTTCCACACATACTCTGTAACTTTAAAACCATACATCACATTCACATAAAAATACATATCCACAATCAATCCATTCAGGGGAACAACATATAAATAAAAAAGGCATGAATAAGACCAGGGGTTCAAAAGTTAGTAAAAGTATCTTTTGTTCCCCCTGGCTGGCAGTATTTTAATCTGGCTCAAACAGTAAAAGTAAAACATCCCCACAATGCATCCTGGCTTCCTCCCTTCTGCCCTGGAGATAATTGGAGAAGTAATCCAATTATCTCCCAGGTCATAGACAAAACTCCATTACACATGTGGGCACCTAAATACAGGATTATGTTTTAAAATATATAAAGTTACGTTTTATACATTAAACACAGACATGTAACATATCCCCAGATAGCTCAGGTCTGCGTGCACATTATTAGGTGAATGGCACGCAGACCACACAAATACAGTTTAATTGCCATGGAGCCAAAGTCTTTCCCATAGTCTTTTATTATATGAATAGGCTCCATGGCATAGCTATCTGGGGGTATCACTGCTCACACAGGGCAAGTACCGAATGACCCCACTGTGTTTAAAAGGCCAGAATGAGTGACATGCACTCTGTTAGGGCCGAATACGTTTTGTAAAAGGGCCCAATCTCCCAGGGCCATAGTCCAAAGGCAAGAGGCGGGCAAGCAGCCCCCTCCAAGGACACGTGGCGAGGTCGGTTTCGCCACACTTCTCCCCTTTACCCCCCAGACTAACAGGGTATCTGACCTCCTGCCGGTCAGTGCCCTGGTTAGTCCAGCAACCCACCCTCGAAGCACAAACAGCAGTACCTCCCACCCACAATAAATGTATTCTCCACCTGGATAAAGTAGCAGCTTGTCCAGGTTCAGGTTCCTCACCACGGCTGTGCGGGTAGCTGGTAGACTGCCTTGGTGGGTTGCTGAGTGTAGCGGTACTTACCTTATCCGGGGGCCGGACGCGGTCCTCTCTTCAAGCCGCGCGCGGCTCGTCCGACTGTTCAGACAGGAAGGCGGGCAGTGACCGCGAGAAGCGGTCACGTGTCCCGCCTGCAGCTAAGAGCGCGCCGCGAATCTCGGGCGCGCTCTTAAAGAGACAGTGGGAGCCTAAATTGCAAAAAGGCTCCCATTGGCTCCTGTCATGCCAATCACCCCATACACTTACCTGTTGGGGGAGTGGAAGTGACAGGAGCCAATCACATTAGTTTGAAGGCTACTTATACTTACCCTTTTCCCTTAGTTCCTTGCCCTATCGTGGTTTCTGCTACAGTTCCCTTTAGTGCTCGTTGTGTTCAGTTGTGTTTCTCCGTATTTGACCTTGGCTTTGTATTCTGACTTCGTTTTCGCTTTATCCTATTCTGTACTGTTTGCCGGCTTGCTGATTCCTGTGTACCAGTCCCCGGCTAGTTTTCGTTTACGCTGTCTCTTTGTGCCCTTGACCTCGGATCGTTCCTGACTCTGTCTTATCCTATTACGTCGAGTCCGGCCACTCTAAGGTCCGGTAGACGTATCTCTCCTCTGTACTGTCTTCTGTTAGGCTGGATCCTGCGTGTAGGGGTATATACTCGTTACATTACGATAGGGCCATGGACCCCGCAGATTTAGCTCAACAGATGGCGACCCATGAGGCTAGATTTGTAGAGCAGGATCACCGTATGGATCAAATAGCTCAGGCTCTCCAGACGCTCTTAGCTAGAACCATTCCAGCAACCGCACCTAACCCTCCTGCACCCCTGCTTCCTGAAGTATCGACTATGCCTAACGCTACAGCACATTTAACGCCTCCTCCTAGGTATGGAGGGGATTCTAAGATATGCAGAGGGTTCATTAACCAAATAGAGTTTCATTTTGAAATGTATCCACGTTCATTTCCCACAGAGAGGTCTAAAGTTGGGTTCTTTATGCACCAACTTACCGACAAAGCACTTGAATGGGCAAACCCTATTTGGGAGGCTAATGGACCTATGGTGCATAACTTTCACAGTTTCCTAACAGCTTTTCGCAGAACTTTTGATACTATGAAAAGGTCTAAGAATGCCGCTAGAGCATTAATGAGGGTTAAACAGGGTTCTAGGTCTGTGGCTGATTACGCTATACAGTTTCGTACCCTTGCCTCACAGGTCGATTGGACCAATAATGGGTTAACTACGGCCTTCATGGAAGGTTTATCAGACTCTATATTGGATGAGGTAGCAGCTAAGGAGCTTCCTATTGCCTTAGAGGACCTTATTGACTACCTCATCGATATAGATAATAGGATTCGTGACAGGCTCTATACTAAGAACAGGAATAGACGTTTTGTTACACCTATTCAACCCAGAGTTAATATACCGGAGAGTGTTAAAGTATCTGAAGAGGAACCTATGCAATTAGGGGTTGCCAAACTCTCAGATACTGAGAAATTACATAGGAGAAGGGAGGGACTCTGCCTATATTGTGGTAAGAGAGACCATATGGTAAAGGAGTGTCCTCTGCTCCCGGAAAACTCTCGCACCTAAGACCTTATAGGGGACTGGCCTTGGGTGTGATTTCTAAGTCTCCTACATTGCCTCCTAACCGACTGCTTCTCCCTGTTTCTTTACATATGGGAGAGAGTTGTATAGTTGAAAACATAGACGCCCTGGTTGATTCTGGGGCAGCCGAGAACTTTATAGACTCTGGTTTTGTAAAGAGAAACAATATTCCCATCAGAGAGAAGGAGATACCCTTGGCCGTTGAGGCCATAGATGGTAGACCATTGATATCTCCTGTTGTTACTCACGAGACTGCACCGCTACACATGTACACAGGGGTTCTACACTATGAAACCATTCGGTTCCAGGTCATCACCTCTCCCTCTTCACAGTTGGTGTTAGGGTATCCATGGTTACATGCCCACAATCCCATTTTTGACTGGGAGACAGGGCAGATAAAATCATGGAGTGAAGCCTGCCATGAGTCATGTACTATTGAAGTCACGCCTGTGAATTCTATTAACGTTCCTACTGTTCCTCCTTTATCTACGACAATACCCTCTCAGTATTTAACTTTAAGGACTGTCTTTGATAAAAGAGAGGCTGACAAATTACCGCCTCACAGACCCTACGATTGTGCTATTGATTTGTTGCCTGGTACTATACCTCCTAAGGGCAGGGTGTACCCCCTATCGGTTCAAGAAAACCGTGTCATGGAGGAGTACATTAAAGAGTCATTAGACAAGGGATTTATTAGAAGATCCTCCTCTCCGGCTGGAGCGGGGTTCTTCTTTGTATCAAAGAAAGAAGGTGATTTAAGACCTTGCATTGATTATAGAGGTCTTAACAAGATCACCATCAAAAATGCTTACCCTATACCTCTAATAACAGAATTGTTTGACAGGCTCAAACATGCTACGGTATTCACCAAATTAGATCTTAGAGGAGCATACAATTTGATACGTATTAAAAAGGACCACGAATGGAAGACAGCCTTTAACACTCGGTCAGGTCATTATGAGTATACCGTCATGCCATTTGGGCTTTGCAATGCCCCAGCAGTGTTCCAAGAATTTATTAATGATGTCTTAAGGGACTTTATTCACTCATTTGTTATTGTGTACTTGGATGACATTTTAATATATTCTACTGACATTCACGCTCATCACAGACATGTTACAACAGTTCTGAAGACCCTTCTTGCTAATGGTCTTTATTGCAAATTAGAAAAATGTCTATTCGACCAGTCCGAGGTCCAGTTTTTAGGGTATTTGATTTCCGCCGAGGGTTTTCGGATGGATCCCCAGAAGCTCGCTGCAGTCATAGAATGGCCTCTGCCGCAAGGTCTGAAAGCCATCCAGCGTTTTCTGGGTTTCTCTAATTATTATAGACGTTTTATCAAAGGTTTTTCGTCTATAGTAGCGCCTATTACTCGTATGACTAAAAAGGATGGCAATACACGTGTCTGGTCTACTGAGGCACTTCAGGCTTTTGACTTTCTTAAAACTACGTTCGCCTCTGCCCCTATTTTACAGCATCCTGTCCCCTCATTGCCATATATACTTGAGGTTGATGCTTCCGATATAGGGGTAGGTGCTGTCTTATCCCAAAGAGAGTCTCCTGACAAGCCATTGCATCCTTGTGGCTTCTTTTCTAAACAAATGTCTAAGGCAGAGAGGAATTATGATGTGGGTAATCGCGAACTCCTTGCTATCATTTTAGCACTCAAAGAATGGAGACATTTGCTAGAAGGAACTAAGGATCCTATTCTCATATTTACAGATCACAAGAACCTATCCTACCTTAGCGAAGCTAAAAGATTGTCTTCAAGGCAGGCTAGGTGGTCACTGTTCTTGTCTCATTTTAATTATATAATCACCTATAGGCCAGGTGACCGGAACACCAAAGCGGACGCTCTGTCCAGACAATTCGAGACTATTGACAAACAGGAGATTGATGTCACTCCTGTCATTCCCCCAGACAGGATAATAGCAACTACTATATTGTCTATTTCCTCGTCCCTCTTGCAGGCCATACAAGCGAAACAAGGCATGGCACCCAGCGAGAGGCCTAATGATAAATTGTTCGTTGACATTCCCGAGAGACGGGATATTCTGTCACTTTATCACGATACTAAGACTGCTGGACATCCTGGTATTTCCAAAACAGTGTCAGCCGTTTCTCGGTATTTCTGGTGGGATACCTTACGTAAGGATGTTACTGACTATATAAGTGCTTGTACTACTTGTGCATGTATGAAAACCTCTCGTAGAGTTCCTTGTGGGCTGTTGCATCCGTTGCCCGTTCCCGAGAGACCTTGGTCTAATCTATCAATGGATTTTATTGTTGAATTACTCCCTTCGAATGGTAACACAGTCATCCTAATGATAGTAGATCGGTTTTCCAAAATGGCTCACTTTGTGTCTCTTCGCAAGTTGCCCACTTCCAAGGAATTGGCTCTTATCTTCGCTAGAGAAGTGTTTCGATTACATGGTATTCCCTTATCTATTGTATCCGATAGGGGTAGCCAATTTATTTCCAGGTTCTGGAAAGCCTTTTGTTCGGAGATGGGTATTTCCCTCTCATTTTCTTCCGCTTACCATCCCCAGTCTAATGGAGCTGCTGAACGTGCCAACCAGTCTCTTGAGCAGTACCTCCGTTGTTTTGTGTCTCACCATCAGGACAATTGGTCTGACCTGCTTCCTTGGGCTGAATTTGCTCGGAATAATGCCACTCATGATTCTTCCGGCAAAAGCCCTTTTTACGTTGTCTATGGCCAGCATCCCGTTGTTCTTCCGGCTGCATTCTCCTCTCAGGGCATGCCAGTTCTGGATGAGCATTTGGCTGGTTTGCGTAGTACTTGGGAGCAGGTTCAGCGTTCTTTGGTGGACTCTGCTGCCCGCCAGAAGGCTCAGGCTGACAAGCATCGCAGAGCGGCTCCTTCCTATGTTGTGGGGGACACGGTTTTGCTTTCCACACGGAATATTCGCCTCCGGGTGCCTTCTATGAAATTGGCTCCCCGCTTCATTGGTCCTTATCGCATTATACATAAGGTTAATCCCGTTTCTTATGCCTTGGGTCTGCCTAAGAATCTGCGTATACCCAATGTATTTCACACCTCTTTGTTGAAGCCTTACGTACGCAACCGCTATACCCGGCATACTCCCCCTCCCCCTCCTGTCTCTGTGGAGGGTCATGAGGAGTTCGAAGTATCTGCTGTTATTGACTCTCGTTTTCTTAGGGGTCGGCTTCAGTACTTGGTACATTGGAAGGGTTATGGGCCTGAGGAGCGCAGTTGGATTTCTGCGGATGCTGTTCATGCTCTCCGCCTTGTACGTTCTTTCCATTCGCGTTTTCCTGCCAGGCCTGGTCCTGCCCGCCCGGAGGGCGTGTCCTCAGGGGGGGGTACTGTAGCGGTACTTACCTTATCCGGGGGCCGGACGCGGTCCTCTCTTCAAGCTGCGCGCGGCTCGTCCGACTGTTCAGACAGGAAGGCGGGCAGTGACCGCGAGAAGCGGTCACGTGTCCCGCCTGCAGCTAAGAGCGCGCCGCGAATCTCGGGCGCGCTCTTAAAGAGACAGTGGGAGCCTAAATTGCAAAAAGGCTCCCATTGGCTCCTGTCATGCCAATCACCCCATACACTTACCTGTTGGGGGAGTGGAAGTGACAGGAGCCAATCACATTAGTTTGAAGGCTACTTATACTTACCCTTTTCCCTTAGTTCCTTGCCCTATCGTGGTTTCTGCTACAGTTCCCTTTAGTGCTCGTTGTGTTCAGTTGTGTTTCTCCGTATTTGACCTTGGCTTTGTATTCTGACTTCGTTTTCGCTTTATCCTATTCTGTACTGTTTGCCGGCTTGCTGATTCCTGTGTACCAGTCCCCGGCTAGTTTTCGTTTACGCTGTCTCTTTGTGCCCTTGACCTCGGATCGTTCCTGACTCTGTCTTATCCTATTACGTCGAGTCCGGCCACTCTAAGGTCCGGTAGACGTATCTCTCCTCTGTACTGTCTTCTGTTAGGCTGGATCCTGCGTGTAGGGGTATATACTCGTTACACTGAGTGGGCAGAGACCAGCGGTACTCTGCCCTGGTGCCAGCGCTACCACTGAAGTAGCCTGATTGGAGCCTGGTTGTGGGAGGGGGAGACCGACCGTCTCCCCTCTGGGTACACAGCTCTGGGGCTGGGGGACAGGACCGACCGTCCCTACCCCTTGGGCTGTAAGTGCAGAGACTACGGTCCCATCTGCACAGTTGCGGGGCTCAACATCTCCCCTTGGTGGGTTAGGCTGCCGCTGGAGAGATGGTGTAACAAGCTCCTCTCTCTGGACTGTCAACTGCCGCTGGGGAGAGGGGTTAGCAGGCTCCTCTCCCTGACACTCTCTTTGCTGGTGGAGAGGGGGACCAGCTGTCTCCCCTTTCATTATTTTGTCCTGCTGCTGGGGTGTGAGACTGACGGTCTCTGCTCCCTGCAGGACACACTGCCGCTGGGGAGGAAGGACGACACCTTCAGCTCCCTGGGGTACACACTGTCGCTGGGGAGGAAGGATTGCACCCTCAGCTCCCTGGGGTACATACTGCTGCCGGGGAGGAAGGATTGCACCCTCAGCTCCCTGGGGTACACACTGCTGCTGGGGAGGAAGGACGCACCTTCAGCTCCCTGGGATACACACTGCCGCTGGGGAGGAAGGATTGCACCTTCAGCTCCCTGGGGTACACACTGCCGCTGGGGAGGAAGGACGGCACCTTCAGCTCCCTGGGGTACACACTGCCGCTGGGGAGGAAGGACGGCACCTTCAGCTCCCTGGGATACACACTGCCGCTGGGGAGGAAGGATTGCACCTTCAGCTCCCTGGGGTACACACTGCCGCTCGGGAGGAAGGACGACACCTTCAGCTCCCTGGGATACACACTGCCGCTGGGGAGGAAGGACGGCACCTTCAGCTCCCTGGGATACACACTGCCGCTGGGGAGGAAGGATTGCACATCAGCTCCCTGGGGTACACACTGCCGCTGGGGAGGAAGGACGGCACCTTTAGCTCCCTGGGACACACACTGCCGCTGGGAAGGAAGGACGGCACCTTCAGCTCCCTGGGATACACACTGCCGCTGGGGAGGAAGGATTGCACTTTCAGCTCCCTGGGACACACACTGCCGCTGGGGAGGAAGGACGGCACCTTCAGCTCCCTGAGATACAATCTGCCGCTGGGGAGGAAGGACGACACCTTCAGCTCCCTGTAATAGAATCTGCCGCTGGGGAGGAAGGACGGCACCTTCAGCTCCCTGGGATACACACTGCCGCTGGGGAGGAAGGATTGCACCTTCAGCTCCCTGGGGTACACACTGCCGCTCGGGAGGAAGGACGACACCTTCAGCTCCCTGGGATACACACTGCCGCTGGGGAGGAAGGACGGCACCTTCAGCTCCCTGGGATACACACTGCCGCTGGGGAGGAAGGATTGCACATCAGCTCCCTGGGGTACACACTGCCGCTGGGGAGGAAGGACGGCACCTTTAGCTCCCTGGGACACACACTGCCGCTGGGAAGGAAGGACGGCACCTTCAGCTCCCTGGGATACACACTGCCGCTGGGGAGGAAGGATTGCACTTTCAGCTCCCTGGGACACACACTGCCGCTGGGGAGGAAGGACGGCACCTTCAGCTCCCTGAGATACAATCTGCCGCTGGGGAGGAAGGACGACACCTTCAGCTCCCTGTAATAGAATCTGCCGCTGGGGAGGAAGGACGGCACCTTTAGCTCCCTGGGTTACACACTGCCGCCTCAGGGGAAGACGGCTAACCTCCTCGGATGCAGCCTCTACTCTGCTGCTGTAACACTCTTTCCGCTGAGCATACTCTCCGTCCATCCTTGATTTTCGCTTAGCCATGACCTGGTTCCAGATCCCCTCGAATATCTCCATGGATACATAACCGCCATAGTGGGCCACTCGCTGCCTCACCTCGGCCAGCCCATAATCTTCAGTGTCAGAGCCTTCCATACTTGTCTGCTCCAAGTCGCTGGATACCTCTGCTGCCAGGGTCGCTGCACGAGTGCTAACGTTGCCCTCAATTTGTAACTCCAAGGAATTTGTGTTGTCTGTAGCTGTCCTTCTGGCTGTAGGAACGATCCCGCCGCTTGCCACCAATTGTAACGGACCGTTTCACTTACAAGAGGATAAAACCCAGTTTAGGCGATATCCCCCTTTTCCATAGACCAGCAGCTACTGCAATCACCAATCTCCCGAACTGCAAACTGTACGAATTCTGGAAACTCCCGAACTGGAAACACACGCACCCTGGAATCAGCCGAACAGGAAAAGCATACAATCCGCTTACACTCCTGGCAGTCAGCATACAATCCAATTCCCCCAAAAACGAGACGACACATCGGTTTGAGGGTCAAGCAGAATCTGAGGTCTGGAACACCCAGCCTGGTTTTTATTACGGTTGTGCACATACAGGACACACTCAGGGGGAGGCATAAAATAACCAATCAAGTATCAGTACAACCCACACATCCCCTCCCCTCAGATAAGCAGCTAACATAATTTATTACATACAGTAAAAATACAGTTTCCACACATACTCTGTAACTTTAAAACCATACATCACATTCACATAAAAATACATATCCACAATCAATCCATTCAGGGGAACAACATATAAAAAAATGGCATGAATCAGACCAGGGGTTCAAAAGTTAGTAAAAGTATCTTTTGTTCCCCCTGGCTGGCAGTATTTTAATCTGGCTCAAACAGTAAAAGTAAAACATCCCCACAATGCATCCTGGCTTCCTCCCTTCTGCCCTGGAGATAATTGGGGAAGTAATCCAATTATCTCCCAGGTCAAAGACAAAACTCCATTACACATGTGGGGACCTAGATACAGGATTATCTTTTAAAATATATAAAGTTACTTTTTATACATTAAACACAGACATGTAACATATTCCCAGATAGCCCAGGTCTGCGTGCACATTATTAGGTGAATGGCACGCAGACCACACAAATACAGTTTAATTGCCATGGAGCCAAAGTCTTTCCCATAGTCTTTCATTATATAAATAGGCTCCATGGCATAGCTATCTGGGGGTATCACTGCTCACACAGGGCAAGTACCGAATAGCCCCACTGTGTTTAAAGGGCCAGAATGAGTGACATGCACTCTGTTAGGGCCGAATACGTTTTGTAAAAGGGCCCAATCTCCCAGGGCCATAGTCCAAAGGCAAGAGGCGGGCAAGCAGCCCCCTCCAAGGACACGTGGCGAGGTCGGTTTCGCCACAGAAGGCTATGTGCTTTACAGAGGAATCCATAATTGCCTAATGGTAGAATGAGGCTTGAATCCCTGTATTAGAATACAATAACACTTCATGGGCATACAGTTTGGCTGTTAACCAGTTCCCTCACATATTACATCCCTCCTATTGGCAATGAAGCGCGCTAAGGTAGCCAGTGCCACTCATTATCTTCCCAGCTACCTACATTCAAGGATGCTAGCTTCTTTTTATGATTCACATCATAAACCTTAACTCCCAAGGTCTCTCCTGTTTCAATTGGCAACAAGAAGAAGGATGGTTTGAGCATACCTAATACACATGCCCCTTCCCAGTCCTGTGGTAACTCCGAATAGGCTTTCTTACCACAGATCCAGTACAAATTTGCTGGGGCTTTCCAACTAGATGTAGCAGATAAGTCAAACCACACATCCTTTAAATTGGTATAAATTGCAAACGGATTAGGTGGTTCTGAGACATTTGAAGCTGACCACCAAGTTGTATCTTTTGTATCATCATCATAAGCTTTTTGCCCTAGACAAGTCAATTCTCCTACAGATGTATTAAACATTATTCCTTTCCTTGCTATTCAAACATAACCTATAATGGAGGTCTTTAATCGCCACCCAGATTTACCTCTAACACTCATTTGATAATCAGTTTGAGAAGATATTAACTGTTCAACTGTCTCAGAACCGGAATACATTACCTCCTTTGCTTCCCATGGCCATTGGTCTCCCATGTTAGTACCTCCACACACATAGCAGTTGGTTACATTAAGACTACCAGCAATGCTCTCGGCTAGATCTATAAATAAGTTTTTCGCATTATGGGGGATCTTATTTTCCACACTCATCTCCTCGTAGAAGGAATGGAAAACCTGATGAGTCTGGGGTGCCACAGTGTCGGTCTCTATCCCTATAAATAATATTGTCCCAGGATCCAAACCTGTTCCATATATCTGAAACCCAAATAATTTCCCAAACCTATCTATAAACAGTTCTGGGTCATTGATAAGTATATGGACTGGGTTGTACTCCATAGACTTACAATATGGTTTGGTAGGCAACTTAGTAACAATCATATCCTTATCTACTGTCTGTCCCCAGGTTGCCCACCCTACACAGGACCAATATGGACAATAATTATAATCTTTATTTGGGCATTTTGGATCTATGTATTTGTTCTTACTACTGGGGCAAATATACTCATCGTTAGACCCATACGTTCTTTCCCATTTAAGATCCCCACATACATTCCATGGTTTTCTACCACCTGATATCGCCTTACATGCATCAAATAGCAGAACACCTGAAGAATGTACGGTTTCTAGTATGGTCTTATTTATCAGGGTCCCATGTGAGTCTCCATTCCGAATAGTTAACCAAATTGTACGGGGTTGATACTCTGGACTGAAACACTTAGGTTCTCCTGCTCCTAAATGGCATACACTATACTCTATTCCCAAGTATCTACACTTAGATACATGTCCTTTACACTCATATTGTGAATGCCAAATAAGCGTCTGAGAAATATGATTACCTGTTTTTGTAGTCTTAATGCAAACCTCACAGCCTGGTGTGTCGGTACCTCTACCTTCCTGAATAATTAAAAACACAAATATACACATTATCAAACACATCACTCCTGACATCTTTGTCCTAATTCTTCGACCGTGCGATGGCACCTCAGCTTCCAGGTGGGAGGGCTGCAGGGAATGGAGTCCTTCAAGTCCTCACTTCCCTTCACAGAGGTCCCTTCAAGACACTCTGACTATGTAACATAGGTAGGTGGTCAGGCTTTATTATGGCCGTCAAAACACCTACTTGCTGATCTCTTTGATTACTCTAGAAGTCCCAATAGTTCCTCGTCACTCCGACTGAGTTGCACGTTTAAACCGGATCTTGCAGGGATTCTCAGGATCTGGTGTAACTTGCCAAGAATCTGCCGCTGGTTTTTACCCTAGAGTGATGAATCCACGGAGTCACTTCTACAACCTTTACAACTGTTGGGGTAGATAAAAGAACAACATAGGGACCTCTCCACTTGGAACCTAATGGAACAGTGTTCCATTATTTTATCCACACTTGATCCCCTGGATGGTAAGAATGAACAGGTGGATATATGTTCACAGGTAAACTATCTTGTACCTATTTCTGTACCTTCATCATAGTTTTACTCAACTCAGCCACCTACAGCCGAGTAATTCCATCATCAAACTGACATAAATCTCCTCCTAAATTACTGAGTATGGAAGGTGGATGCCCATACATAATTTTTCAGCAGTACCCCAGAAACAAAAGAAAGCATCTTTGAGGTCTAGGAAGGTATAGTAGGTTGCCCCACCTGGTATTAAAGCATGCAGATTATAGGGGATGGGTACCACTGGGTGTATATTAACTACTGCATTATTAACTGCTTTTAGATCTTGTACAGGATGATACTCATCTGATCCCGGCTTCTGAACAGGTAATAATGGAGTGTTCCAAGGGGAGGTACAGAATTTTAGGATGTCATACTTTACACACTTATCCACATAGGTTTGTATATTTTTCTTAGCCCTCTATAATATATGGTACTGACTAAGGCTAACAGGATACGCTCCAAGCTTTAATTCAATGTGTATTGGTGGAATATTGCGAGCAAGTCCTGGAGGATTATTCTCTGTCCATATTCTTGAAATGTCAAATAAGGATTCATCACTCTTAGGGTCTGTATTTGTTATTATAGAGTAGAAGTGCCATTCTTCTTCCCTTTGCACCGATACTGATATTATGCCTGGTGATCTATTAAACTTCAGAGACGTTGGGTTTAAAAGTTATCTGGGCTTGAAGCTTTGATAATAGATCTCGTCCTAGAAGCTGAACTGGACACTCCAGCATATATAGGAACTGGTGCTTAACAAAATGGCCTCCTAGAATACAAGTATGACTCCTGAGAATTGGTCTAGCAGCGCTTTTCCCAGTAGCTCCTATCATAGTTATAGTCTTCCTGAAGGAGGAGCAACTAGGTTAGTTACCACAGAGTACTCAGCACCAGTGTCAATCATGAAAGAGCTCCTCTTTCCCTCTATTGATACATCGACCATAGGCTGCACTCGGCTAAAGGGGGATGGAGCCCAGTCGGTATCAATAGTCTTCCATGACAGTGTCAGCCAGACCGACAAAATCTCTATCTTCTCTATCCCTTAATCTCTAGGTAGGGGAATAGTATCTACTTCCCTGAACACCTCCTCTACTACTGTCATTCCCTCCAAGACTTTCTCTATAGCCACCTCTGTAACCATCTTGTAACCTTCTCTCTTGTCTTATCTATAACTTGCTTTATATTCCCTCTGTGGGCAGTCACTTTTCCAATATCCTTCCTCTCTACAATACGCACAGTGATTCCTACTTCCTCCCTTACTCAGCCTATTCTCAATTCCTCTATTCACCTCCCTTCCCTGTCTCTCTACACTTATGATAGCTACAGCTAGCATATCTGCCTTCATCCTCATTTTATGTTCTTCCTCCTGCTTTGTTTCAATCTCCCTGTTCATATACACCTGACTTGCAATTTCCATTAACTGTGATATGGACATTCCTACAAATCCCTTTAACTTTAGCAATTTTCTTTTGATATCACCTTGGGTCTGGCTGACAAATGCTGAGTTGTTCATTCAAGAGTTTTCAGGGGCCTCTGGATTAAAAGGAGTATATGATCTATATGACTCCAGCAATCTCTCATAGAAAGCACTAGGTGACTCGTCGGCTTTCGTAAAGGAATTATGGGTCTACCAATTAAACAGATCAGTCATGGTGAAAGGGACATAAACAAATACATGGTCTGCCAACTTAATTGCCCATTAATATCAATGTGTGGTGGACCAGGGGTAAGCTGCAGTGGCATTTGTAAATGTCAAAGTTGGAGGGCACCGGTCATTTGTCAGGTTAGGGTGGGACTTAGATAGGGTTGTTTAGTCATATATTCCGGTCGGGAAGTGGTGAGGTAGGTGGAAATGGATAAATTAATTATACTGGTCAGTAACTCGGTTAACAAAATGTTTTGGACAGGGCTAGGAGGAGCCTGACCAGTAACCAAAAATGGTAAAAGTGTATTCCAGCGTCCTATACCATTGACCATTTCATCCAGTTGTATTTCAAAACTAATTTACTGTTACTAAAGGCACACAAGGCTCAATAATTATAGTGTTATGTCAGTGGTTATGGTGTTTTCAGTGGTTATGGTATTATCAGTGGCTATGGTGTTTTCAGTGATTATGGTATTGTCAGTGGTTATGGTATAGGCAATGGTTATGGTATTGTGTAATTGCTGAGAATTATCTGATTCAGTGGACTCAGTTACTGTTATTAAGAATTCTCCTCACAATTTTGACTGCTAATAATAAAACTGAACAATAATAATAAAAAAAACTAAAATACCCTTCCACCAAAAAGGGCCTCAGGGTACAAAGAACCAGTTGGGGGGGTAGGTAGGCACAGAAATAGGAGGGCTTAAAGCAAGGGGACAGGCATCTGAGAGCCAGGGACAATAGAGCACAGGTGGACATACCAGCTGCACCAGTTCTTGCTAAAGAATTTAGTTGAAGGATGGTCAGATGGGTCAGATTCCATTGGGGATGGACAAACCAGTTTTGGTAACCATCTAGTGACACAAACTGTTTAACAGTCAAAATATGGAAACTGGTCATAGAATTCAAGCATAATAGATACAGCCACATGTACACGCTGCACTAGATTTAAATCAAGACAGATTACCACAGAGGCCATTCTCTACTACATAAGGTAGTCAGGTGATTTGGAGCCAATTTAACCCCAAAATCACACACATTATATCCCTTTTTAAAGTTATTTAGCATACATTCTAAGGGATCAACAATCTTTGAATCCGGCGCACCCATACTTAGCAACGGAGCGTCTAATTCAAAGAAACACAACAAACACACCTCCAACAGTCACACTCGTTTCCTTGGCAACAGCACCATGTGGCACAGTTACTAGGTCAAACTCATACACCAAAACATACAGGGAATTTCCATATACACACAGCTGTTACACCAAACACTAAATACATATTACTGTACTTTTGGTGAAACTATACAATTACCCACGCTATAATTCTCAATTTTCAAATTACCCATCTATAACACACCCTAGTAACATTGTCTTTACAAACAGTAGTTATAGTACGGTTAGCATTGGTTAAAGTACAATTTTAAAGTCACAGGTCAGTTAGTAGTAGTTATGGTGTTAAACATACAACATAAACGACAGTTGTTAGGGGTTATTTACAGTATCAGTAATTATAATACATGGTTATGGTACCGTGCGCTATTATACAGTTACACACTATTCACACTCTCGCTAGACAGCAGAGCTCACGCTATCTAGCAAGATGTACACTCTACTACAATAAATTTTAACACATTTACAGTTCCCCAACTAATCTATTGGACAGTACCTCGAGGGAACTACCTAAAACTATTTACATCCGTTTTGGTTAGCCGTCGCTGCCCAAGCACCACATATAGCGAACTAGAGGGCGGAATTTACAACAAAACCCTTTTAGTCTTTATACTCTATCAATAGTCTAGTGGGTTCCAAATTTACATGCCTTGCCACTTAGCCAAGATAGATTGAGATCTAGCAAACCGAATTTACACAGGCGCCGCTTAGTCTCCCGGTCCCTCTGACCTAGCGAACGTAATATACACCCTAGATACGCTAGTCTAGACAAGACACTGG
The DNA here is from genome assembly GCF_036172605.1 of Pelobates fuscus. NCBI lineage: Eukaryota > Metazoa > Chordata > Amphibia > Anura > Pelobatidae > Pelobates > Pelobates fuscus. Next base: position 325,940,741 of record NC_086318.1, on the reverse strand, counting down.
TGTCCGGCTTGGGCTATTTACACAGGACCCAGCCTGACTCCAATACCAAAATTAAACGGGCTGACTACAGGGCGTTTAATTACGAGCGGTGCGCCTTCGCTCCTTCCCTCTACTGAGGGGGCCAATTCCATACACAATACAAACCCCTTATGGGCCTACCGCACAATCGGTATCCAATACCCCTAGTGGGTCCACCGTCTAAAACAGTAGTCGTCTTACCTCCTCGTTCCTGAACCTGAGTTCACACTCATCGACGGGGGCACCCCAGCACTTACTACGTAGAGGCCGATGATCTCCTGGACAACAGACCAGTGGCGCCGAGATGAAAGGAGGTCCATGCAGAAGTTCAGGGGTGCAGCCGTAGGGAGCGTGAGCAAAGATAGACCGTCTCACGCCTCTGCTTCTCAGCTACCGTTGAACGATGAGTTTCCCGGCCAACGCACCAAATGATACCGGAGAAACTGACGGAAGCCAAGCACAGAGAAGTGGACACAGGTTTCTTCAGGAAGGAAGAGATCTTTATTCGATTCACCGACCGGGACTCAGATGGACTAGCGTCACCACAACAAACAGTCTGAGCCCAGAACTGACTGTGTAAATGCATGATATAGACATATAGTTCCTCCTATAGTTAACTCTACCCACATATACTCTTTACCCAATCAGCTGAACAAAGCCTAACTTCCCTTACCTGTTAGACCACATGGCTCACCCAGAACAATGGAGGAGGGGAAGTGTTTTCAGTCCTGCATTTCTGCACTTGCTCAGTACACTGTTGATTGTATCTTAGCTACATGTAACTGACTAACTGATACACCAACATATGCACAAACACATGCCACGTGGCAATCCTGGCCTACTAAATGTAATTTCTGCCGAGCTTCCACCACAATAGTACCACTAATCGAAAAAAAAATGACAGTCAGAGGCAGGCCACTCCACAGGGGCCGTCGTGGTGCTGTGATTCCCTTTGGCCCTAGAATAATGCCTAGTGTTCAGAGGCCACGTACTCTGAACTCGAAAAGTTCTTTGGACATAGTTGACTGGCTAACACAGGACACCCAATCTTCTACAGCTTCCGCTCGGAACCTTCACGCACCATCCTCCTCCAGCTTAGCTTTGGGCACCTCTCAAGTTACCACTTGCCCGCCTGCCGCCACCACCAACACTAGCACCACAGCCACTTCACTTGGTATGTCAGAGGAGTTATTTACACATCAGTTGGTAGAAATGAGTGAGCGCACGCATTATTGCAAGAGGATGTAGATAACAGGGATATGTCTCAGTCAGGCAGCATTACACACATGGACGTACGGTGTGATGATGATGATGATGTTGTACCCGCTGCTGCTTCCTTTGCTGAGTTGTCAGATACAAGTGAAGCGGTTGATGATGACGATGTGTCCGTGGATAGTATATGGTGGGAACCGCACTCAATCCAAACGGCCAGGGGTGCTCCAGATCAGGACCAGCAATCCCAGGACAATATACAAAGAAGAAAAGATCACAGGCACTCCAAATGTTAAGCCGTATGCAGCTTTAATGTAACAAAATGCAACGCAACGTTTCGACCAACAGCTTGAAAAAGACCTTTGTTGGTCGAAACGTTGCGTTGCATTTTGTTACATTAAAGCTGCATACGGCTTAACATTTGGAGTGCCTGTGATCTTTTCTTCTTTGATGTGTCCGTGGATGTCACGTGGGTGCCCGCTAGAAGAGAAGAACAGGGGGAAAGTTCAGATGGGGAGACAGAGAGGAAGAGGAGGAGACGAGTTGGAAGCAGGGGGAGGTCGTCGCAAGGAGCTAGTGGCACAGTCAGACAGCATGCATCGGCACCCAGGGTCAGCCAGACAGCACGCCAATCAACGCATGCTGTTGCCACCACCAGAATGCCGTCATTGCAGAGGTCAGCAGTGTGGCATTTTTTTTGTGTGTCTGCCTCTGACAACAGCGATGCCATTTGCAACCTGTGCCAAAAGAAACTGAGTTGTGGGAAGTCCAACACCCACCTAGGTACAACTGCTTTGCGAAGGCACATGATCGCACATCACAAACGCCTATGGGATCAACACATGAGTACAAGCAGCACACAAACTCAAAGCCGCCATCCTCCTCCTGGTCCAGCATCTTCAGCCACGTCAACCACTGCTGTCCTCCTTGCCCCCTCTCAACCATCCGCCACTCCGTCTCTCGCCTTGAGCAGTTCCTGCTCATCTGCCCACAGTCAGGTGTCTGTCAAGGACATGTTTGAGCGTAAGAAGCCAATGTCACAAAGTCACCTCCTTGCCCGGCGTCTGACAGCTGGCTTGACTGAACTCTTAGCCTGCCAGCTTTTACCATACAAGCTGGTGGAGTCTGAGGCGTTCACAAAATTTTTAGCTATTGGGACACCGCAGTGGAAGGTTCCCGGCCGAAATTTCTTTGCAAGTTGACACATGTGCCGTGCATGGCACATGTGTGTAATCTGATCGTACAACGCTTTGTGCTTAAGTACCCAGGCTTACAGGATGTCCTGAAGCAGTCCAGGAAGGTGTGTGGCCATCTCAGGCGTTCCTACACGGCCATGGCGCACTTTTCCGATATCCAGCGGCGAAACAACATGCCAGTGAGGCGCTTGATTTGCGACAGCCCAACACGTTGGAATTCAACACTCCTAATGTTCGACCGCCTGCTCCAACAAGAAAAAGCCATTAACGAGTATTTGTATGACCGGGGTGCTAGGACAGCCTCTGCGGAGCTGGGAATTTTTTTGCCACGTTACTGGACGCTCATGCGCAATGCCTGTAGGCTCATGCGTCCTTTTGAGGAGGTGACAAACCTAGTCAGTCGCACCGAAGGCACCATCAGCGACATCATAGCATTTGTTTTCTTCCTGGAGCGTGCCATGCGAAGAGTGCTGGATCAGGCCGTAGATGAGCGTGAAGAGGAAGAGTTGTGGTCACCATCACCACCAGAAACAGCCTTATCAGCATCGCTTGCTGGACCTGCGGCAATGCTTTAAGAGAATTGTGAGGAAGAGGAGTCAGAGGAGGAATGTGGCTTTGAGGAGGAGGAGGAAGACCAACCACAACAGGCATCCCAGGGTGCTCGTTGTCACCTATCTGGTACCCGTGGTGTTGTACGTGGCTGGGGGGAAGAACATACCTTCAGTGAGATCACTGAGGACGAGGAACGGGACATGAGTAGCTTGGCATCCAACCTTGTGCAAATGGGGTCTTTCATGCTGTCGTGCCTGTTGAGGGACCCTCGTATAAAAAAGCTGAAGGAAAACGACCTGTACTGGGTGTCCACGCTACTAGACCCCCGGTATAACCAGAAAGTGCCTAAAATTTTACCAAATTACCGCAAGTCAAAAAGGATGCAGCAGTTCCAAAATAAATTAAAAAGTATGCTTTACACAGCGTATAAGGGTGATGTCACAGCACAACGGGAATCTAACAGGGGAAGAGGTGAAAGTAATCCTCCTCCTCCCACGACCACACCGGCAAGGACAGGACGCTTTACAGACGTGTTGTTGATGGAGGACATGCAGAGCTTTTTAGGTCCTACGCATCGCCACAGCCCTTCGGGGTCCACCCTCAGAGAACGACTCGATCGACAGGTAGCAGACTACCTCGCCTTTACTGCAGATATCGACACTCTGAGGAGCGATGAACCCCTTGACTACTGGGTGTGAAAAATCTTAGAAAAATCTGAGTATTGCACACCTTCTGCTTTTGGGCACTCCAGTGATGTTGCAGCTCTGAAATATGGCCAAACTGGTGGCAAGTGGCATCTTGGCAGCTGCACGCTTGACTTTTCTCAGTTCATGGGCAGTTATTTTGTGCCTTGGTTTTTCCACACGCTTCTTGCGACACTGTTGACTATTTTGAATGAAACGCTTGATTGTTCGATGATCATGCTTCAGAAGCTTTGCAATTTTAAGAGTGCTGCATCCCTCTTTTCTGAGCCTGTCAAGTCCTTCTTTTGACCCATTTTGCCAAAGGAAAGGAAGTTGCCTAATAATTATGCACACCTGATATAGGGTGTTGATGTCATTAGACCACACCCCTTCTCATTACAGAGATGCACATCACCTAATATGCTTAATTGGTAGTAGGCTTTCGAGCCTATACAGCTTGGAGTAAGACAACATGCATAAAGAGGATGATGTGGTCAAAATACTCATTTGCCTAATAATTCTGCCCTCCCTGTATATTATTTAAAGAAATAATCCAGGCACAATAACCACTACAGCTCCCATGAGTGATTATGGTGCCAAGAGTGTTGTGATGTCCTCCCAGAGTAAGTAGTCAAACCATTTAAGAACAGTTTTACAACTTACCTGGGGTCTGCCAGGATATGGGGATGTCGTAGGGGATAAGGCCTGTAGTAGAGCATAGGAGCAGTGGTGTGTGAGGGGTGCAGTGTGTGTGCAGTTTGTGTGTGTGAGGATTGCAGTGTGTTTGTGCAAGGGGTGCAGTGTGTGTGTACGAGGGGTGCGGTGTGTGTGTGAGAGGGGCAGTGTATATATGTGTGAGAGGGGCAGTGTGCATGTGTGTAAGGGGTGCAGTGTGTGTGTGTGTGTGAGCAGGGCCGTCTTTAACACGGGGCAAATGCAGCAGCTACCCCGGGCCCAGTTACTCTCGGGACGCTTTCCTTAACAATTTTTTCCCCCCAGGGGCCTGCCAACGTAACCGGTGGCCCGCACACTAAGGAGGCCCACTGGGTGGTCCACCCACTAAGGGAATTTATAAGCAGGGCCTGGTCACACGCTGTGGCATTTTAACAGTGTGACCAGGCCCCTTGCTTTTCCGCAGTGCTGGGAGGAAGTGACGGGCGCGAGTCATTTCCTCCCACTAAGGAAAGGAGCAGCACGGGAGACAGAGGGCAGAGGCGGCTCTCTTATTAGGCGGTTTAGGCGGCCGCCTAAGGCCTTGCGCTGGCTGGGGCCTCGCGGCCGCCTAAACCGCCTGTGGGCAGACTGTGTCAGGTCCTTGGTCACTGACCGGCTTGCCCGGTATGCCGCCGGGTGCAAGGCCCCTCCTGGCTGCCCGGCCAGCCATCAGACACCGGTCTGCAGCTCCGCAGTGAACAGAGCTGCAGACCATGTATCTCGCGAAAGCCGGCCAATCAGAGCGTTGCCGCGGGTTACCACCCGGATGGTCTCGCGAGATTACATGGTCTGCAGCTCTGCGGAGCTGCAGACCGGGAGCAGTGGCCACCGGACACCAGGGAGCCCACTGGACCACCAGGGACTAAAGGTAGGCTCTCTCATCCCCCACCACACTCAGCCTCCCCACCACCCTCAGCCTCACCACCCTCCCCACCATCCTCAGCCTCCCTATCGGTCTCCACACCACCCTCCCCACAACCCTCAGCCTCATCACCGTCCCCACCACCCTCAGCCTCCCTTCCACCCTCAGCCTCATCACCCTCCCCACCTCCCTCAGCCTCCCTACCACCCTCAGCCTCCCCACCCTCCCCACCACCCTCAGCCTCATCACCCTCCCCACCACCCTCAGCCTCCCCACCCTTCCCACCACCCTCGGCCTCCCTATAAGCCTCCTTACCACCCTCAGCCTCCCTATCAGCCTCACTACCCTCCCCACCACCCTCAGCCTCATCACCCTCAGCCTCCCTACCACCCTCCCCACCACCCTCAGCCTCATCACCCTCCCCACCACCCTTAGCCTCCCTATCAGCTTCACCACCCTCCCCACCACCCTCAGCCTCACCACCCTCCCCACCACCCTCAGCCTCCCCACCCTCCCAATACCCTTAGCCTCACCCCCTCACCACCCTCAGCCTCACCACCCTCAGCCTCACCACCCTCAGCCTCACCACCACCCTCAGCCTCACCACCCTCAGCCTCATCACCCCCCACCACCCTCAGCCCCCCCACCCTCCCCACCACCCTCAGCCTCCCTACTACCCTCAGCCTCACCACCCTCACATCACCACCCTTGCCTCCCTATCACCCTCAGCCTCACCACCCTCCCCACCACCCTCAGCCTCACCACCCCACCACCCTCAGCATCAGCCCCCCTCACCACCCTCAGCCTGACCACCCCCCACCAGCCTCAGCACCCCCTACCACCCTCAGCCTCAGCACCCCCACCACCCTCAGCCCCCTCAGCCTCACCACCACCCTCAGCCTCATCACCCCCACCACCCTCAGCCTCACCACCCCACCACCCTCAGCATCAGCCCCCCTCACCACCCTAAGCATCACCCCCCCTCACCACCCTAAGCATCACCCTCCCTCACCACCCTCAGCATCACCCTCCCTCACCACCCTCAGCATCACCCCCCACCCCCTCACCCCCTCAGCCTCACCCCCTCAGCCTCACCAACTCAGCCTCACCCCCTCACCACCCTCAGCCTCACCCCCTTCACCCCCTCAGCTTCACCCCGTCACCACCCTGCCTCACCCCCTCACCATCACCCCCTCACCACCCTCACCATCAACCCCCCTCCTTCACAGTGGGGCCCTTCTTCTTACATCACCCCCTCCTTCTCACATCACCCCCCCTCACTCTCACATCACCCCCCCACTCTCACATCACCCCCCCACTCTCACATCAACCCCCCTCATTCTCACATCAACCCCCCTCATTCTCACATCACCCCCCTTCTTCTCACATCACCCCCCCTTCTCACATCACCCCCTCCTTCTCACATCACCCCCCTCCTTCTCACATCACCCCCCTCTCCCTCTCACCATCACCCGCCATTCCCTCTCACCATCACCCCACATACACACAACACACTTCAAGCAGCTACCCCATACACATACGGTCTCAGACAAAAACGCAAACATGCTCACAGAGACATACATTCTCACACACAATGATACTCTGTCAGACACACTCTCAGGCACATACAGAGGTAAACTGTGCATCATTGTGTATATGTGACACTTTTTTGTTAGTGGGGCCTCATGTTTGAGTTTCGCCTAAGGCCTCATAAAGTCAAGAGCCACCTCTAACAGAGGGGCAGGGAGGAGGGGGGCTGGACCGAGAGACAGACCCCAACTCCCAACATCCTCAGCCTACAGACTGGACACCGGGGAAACCACCCTTCTAGCCTGTCAAGGTAGGAAACTGGAGGGTGAGTTTAAAAGTGTAAATTTATGTCAGTATGTCTGTGTGTGTCTGTCTGTGTCAGTGTATGTATCTGTGTTTGAGTCAGTATGTCTGTCAGTATATGTATCTGTGTTTGTGTCAGTATGTCTGTCAGCATGGTGTCTTTGTCTGTGTGTGCCAGTGTGTCTGTCAGTAGTATATGTGTATATCGGTATGTTTGTCAGTGTATATATCTGTCTGTGTCAGTATGTCTGTCAGTGTATGTCTCTGTGTATGTGTCAGTATGTATATTAATGTGTGTCTATATCAGTATGTCTGTCCATGTATGTGTCAGTGTGTGGGTCAGTATGTCTGTCAGTGTATGTGTCTATATGTGTCAGTATGTCTGTCAGTGTATATGTGTGTGTGTGTGTCAGTATGTCTGTCAGTGTATGTCTCTCTGTGTTAGTATGTTTGGCAGTGGGCTGGGTCCAGGTGGACCAAGCAAAAGGTTGCCCAGGACTGGTCAATGTTAAAGAGGCCCTGTATGTGAGGGGTGCAATGTGTGTGTGTGAGGGGGCAGTGTATGTAATGTGTGTGTGTGATGGTTTTTATTTATGTGTGTGGGGCAGTTGTGTATGGGGGAGCCATGTGTGTGAGGGGTGCAGTTTGTGCACTTTGTGTATGGGGTAGTGTGTGTAAGGGGGCAGTGTGTGTATGTGTGGGGCAATCTATATGGGGTGTTGTGTATGTGTGAGGGGGCAGTGTGTGTGACGGGGCAGTGTGTGTGACGGGCAACGTTTGTGAGGGGGCAGTGCGTGTTTGTGTGGGGCAGTTTGTGTGAGGGGGGCACTGTATGTGAAAGTTTGGTCTTTTTAGAGGGGCATACATTTGTTACCTTGCTCGTATATACCCCAGATTGGAGTTATCGCTGTCTTTTTACGCTCAGCTATTAAAACTGAATCATGGTTAACATTTGAGAGGCTTTCAATGGACAATAAAATGAGTGCAAAAAGCACTAAGTTGCTAAATTAGTGTACACTGACAAAGAAATTTTAGTAACCCCATTACACAAGATCACTAACAAATTTACACACTTTTACATTCTAAGTTCAAGTTTCTCCATAGAGAGAGGTCACACAAGGATTAACACACATCAGCTTTCAGCGTACATAAAGCCATTACAACCAGATGACATTGTCAATTAATTTAGGACAGAAAGAAGGGATCCAAAGGCAAATGGGAAATGTATGTGTGGTCCCCCCCGCTTAATGTTCCTCTCTCTCCCCTCTAGTGTTCCTCTCCCATCTCTCTTTTTAAGTGGTCTTTCCTCCCTCCTCCCCAGTCTCATAGTGTTATTTCCCCCCTCCTCCCCAGTCCCAAAGTGTTTCCCCCCTCCCCATCCCATAGTGTTCTTTCCCCCCTCCCCTGTCCCATAGTGCTCTTTTCTACCCTCCCCTGTCCCAGTGTTCTTCCCCCCTGTCCCGTAGTGTTCTTTCCCCCCTCCCCTGTCCCATAGTGTTCTTTCCCCCCCTCCCCATCCCATAGTGTTCTTCCCACCTCCCCTATACCATAGTGCTTTCCCCCTCCCCAATACCATAGTGTTCTCTCCCCCCCCATCCCAAGTGCAGTATTCTTGACTTTTCATGTTATCATTACTATCTTTCATTGTGATATATAATCATCTAAATTGTTAATGCAAGCATTTATGTTAAACTATGCACTACAAAAAAAAAAAAACATAGGCCCATTTTCGGCCTAAAATTCTGGTAGCCGAAATTTCGGTGCATCCCTAATAATTAACTATGCCAACCCAGAATCCCTACAAATGAGATATTTCTGTGGAAAAAGCAAGTCTTATGGCTCGGTCTTTAACAATATATATATAGTGTGTATAGGTAATGTATTTATTTTTACATTTTACAAATAAGCATTGCAAAGGGTTCATTCGGTTTATGCAATCTTTAATCCGGTAAAAGATGATCCGAATAAATGTTTTATGTCATTGTTCATCCTCTAGACATTAATGTAAATTCTAATCAGAATATTTCAGTAGAATTGTAAAAATAACTCATTCCATATAACATTTTAATTGAAAATGCCAAGCTCTATTAGCATTGCATCCAATGAAAAACATACTTGGTTGAAATTCTTTTGTAGTATGAAGTGTATTTTTTGCTTAAGAATGCAGCATACGTTTCCTTGGATTGGGCAATATCAATTGAAAATATGTCATAGTGTCTTTCATCTTAATTTGAAAGAAGAATAATTGTTCTTTCTTATCCATTCTTTATTCATTTTTTTATAAACTCGAACTCTGCTGTTAATATTTTAACCAATTTCATCCATGCATTATGTTACAGGAAATAATCTCTGTATTGGTTTATTTTCTGTTTGAAGATTTTGATGTGCTGGTTTTATTTTAATTACGTTTGTCATACTTTGCTTTTATGTATATTTTTAAGATGTGCTCTTTTTTGGAACATGGAGTATTGTATTACAAAAAGAGGATAATAATGCTTACATCCATTGATGTTTTGAAAATAATTATTATTAAGATATTAATTTATTTAGTATCTGTGCAACTGGTAAGAATGAAAATATTAGAAAATATAGTAACTGAAAAACATACAGGCATCGCTACAGGGAGTCAAGGGCAGGGCCGGACTGGCCCACCGGCATACCGGGAAATTTCCCGGTGAGCCGCGGCACCTGGGGCTGAGATGAGCATGTATGTGCCACCGGGTGGCCGGTCCGATGGCACACACTCTAAGGGGGCCGGCCGGTGGCCGCATTCCACGCTGGAGCCGCCGGACCGGGTGGCAGCCTCGCCGGTCCGGCGGCACTCCTGTCAGGCTGTCTGTCACTAATGCAGACTTTCGCTGGGGGCTGATGGAGGAGGGAGGAGCATGTCTCTCTCTACCATGCTCCCTCGCGGTTTCCACAATTCCCAGCACAGGAACCGCGAGGGAGCATGGTAGAGAGAGACATGCTCCTCCCTCCTCCATCAGCCCCCAGCGAGTCTGCATTAGTGACAGACAGCCTGACAGGAGTGCCGCCGGACCGGCGAGGCTGCGACCCGGTCCGGCGGCTCCAGCGTGGAATGCGGCTGGCCCCACTCACTCCTCTCAGGTAAATGGGAGGGGAGGGGGGAAATAAAACAGAGGGGCACAGGGAAAGGATGGGGGAAAGAGACAGAGAGGGGGGAGAGAGAGACACAGAGGGAAAAACGGGGCAATAGAAAGATGGTGGAGGGAGGAAAAAAGAGACAGAGGGGGAGAGAGAGACACAGAGGGAAAAAAGGGGCAATAGAAAGATGGTGGAGGGAGGAAAAAGAGACAGAGGGGGAGAGAAAGACACAGAGGGAAAAAAGGGGCAATAGAAAGATGGTGGAGGGAGGAAAAAGAGACAGAGGGGGAGAGAAAGAGGAAGGGGAGAGAGAGACGGGGGGTAAGAGAGGAAGGGGGGGAAAGAGACAGAGGGGGAGAGAGAGAGGAATGGGGAGAGAGAGACAGTGGGGAAGAGAGATGTGGGGGGAGAGAGAAAGAGGGGAAGAGAGATGTGGGGGAGAGAGAGACAGAGGGGAAGAGAGATGTGGGGGAGAGAGAGAGACAGAGGGGAAGAGAGATGTGGGGGAGAGAGAGAGACACAGGGAAAAGGGGAGAAAGAGACAGAGGGGAAGAGAGAGGAAGGGGAGAGAGAGAGAGACAGAGGGGAAGAGAGATGTGGGTAAGAGAGAGACAGAGGGGAAGAGAGATGTAGGGGAGAGAGACAGAGGGGAAGAGAGATGTGGGTGAGAGAGAGACAGAGGGGAAGAGAGATGTGGGGGAGAGAGAGAGACAGAGGGGAAGAGAGACGTGGGGAGAGAGAGAGACACACAGGGAAAGGGGGAGAAAGAGACAGAGGGGGGAGAGAGGAAGGGGGAGAGAGAGAGACAGAGGGGAAGACAGATGTGGGGGAGAGAGAGACACAGGGGAAGAGAGATGTGAGGGAGAGAGAGAGACACAGGGAAAGGGGGAGAAAGAGACAGAAGGAAGAGAGATGTGGGGGAGAGAGAGACAGAGGGGAAGAGAGATGTGGGGGAGAGAGAAAAACAGGGAATGGGTAGAGAAAGAGACAGAGGGGAAGAGAGATGTGGGGGAGAGAGAGAGGGGAAGAGAGATGTGGGGGAGAGAGAAACACAGGGAAAGGGGGTAGAAAGAGACAGAGGGAGAAAGGAGAGAGGCACACAAGGGGAGGGGAAGAAAGAGGCAGATGGGGAAGAGAGAGACTGGGAAGGAGAGGGGAGACTACCTCCCCCACCCCCCTACCCTCCACAAGGCTCTCCACTGCCAGCCGATCTCCCTCCCCGTTCCACAGGCACCGTGCGGGCAGCCGGATCCTCTGCGTGCTTCTCGCACGAGCACAGAGGGTTGCCGCGGTTACCACGGCAATGCTCCGGCTCTCACGAGAGTGAACTCTAGCCCCATAGACACACTGCCCCCACACACACACCATACACATTCACACACTGCCCCCATGCACACATTGCCCCCCACACACATACACAGCCACACACACACACACACACATTCACAGCCCCCCATACACACATTTCCCCATACACCCTACGCATTCACACACTACACCCCCCCACACACACACACACTGCACCCCTCACACATTGCACCACTGCTCCTATACCCTACTACAGCCCCATATCCCAGCAGACCCCAGGTAAGTTGTCAAACAGTTCTTAAACAGAGCAGTAGTGGTTATTGTGTATGGATTTTTTCTTTAAATAATCTACAAGTGCCCCTCCCGGGATCAGGCTCTGGATCCGCCACTGATATATGACATGTATATTATTAATGTGTGTATTAGATATATATATATATATATATATATATAATTATGCCTATTATATTTACACATATATTAATGTACATTTATATATGCATAATACACAGAGAAATGTCATTAATATGTACCATATGTAATGAGCAGATGTTGTCCGAGTCTTGTTGCTAGGTGCATACTCCAGCACAATAACATATTTAAAGTAAAGAGCGCACCCACAGGACTTCAAAATAAACAAGATAACGTCAATTTTTTACAGTTGTGCCCTACATACATTCACCATTTCAGTCCCATTACCAAGCTTTCCTTAATATGTCAAGGTAGTTGGACTGAAACATTGATTACATGCAAAGGCACGTCTGCTTAAAATAAATCAGCACTTTTGTTTATTTTGAAGCCTATGAGTGCTTTTTTTTACGTTGGAGTAATAATTTTTAATTTTAAGTTCTCTTTTCTAACTCTGTATCTGCACACTATGCGGCGCGACGCATTATGGGGCTGGTAAATATTTTTTCCAGGGATGCTTTTAATTCCCAGTCCGGCCCTGGTCAAGGGGCCGGGGGGCGGGGGCAGCAATTACCCCCCTGCATTGTGCCCCCCCGCCCCCTCCACCCCTGTGTGACTCCCACTCCCCACTGATTTTTATGGCTGGTGGGGAGATCAAAGATCTCCTTTCCTGGCCAGGCTGACTGGATGCTGAACAGGAGGAGGGGATGACTCACAGCATGACAGGGTCCTGCCGCGACTGCTTCCAGGTCCTTTCTCGGAGTTCATACCGCATGCCACTCGGACTGGCATAGGGTGATCAGCAGGGACTAATCTGGGGACCTGCCTTATTTAGAAAAGCAATTCTAAAGGGTCAGACTGAACAACACGCAATTTGTTTTAATTTAATTTGATGTTCGATATGTCTATGCCTTACAGTCATCATTTTCATTTACTTCATAGTCCCATGGGCTTATACTGTGCCTCTACTCTTGTTTCTGTATGCCATGTGTTGAGTAAACCTCTGTAGCTGACCTTTATTTTAGTGGCTGTGGATCTACATTAGTCTAGCATACCGTATATACTCGAGTATAAGCCGAGTTTTTCAGCCCATTTTTTGGGCTGAAAAACCCCAACTCGGCTTATACTCGAGTCAAGGTCTGTATTATGGCAATTTGCATTGCCATAATACAGACTGGGGCTGGCAGAGCTGTACTTACCTTTCCTGCAGCTCCTGTCAGCTCTCTCCTCCTCCGCGCCGTCCGTTCAGCACCTCGGTCAGCTCCCAGTGTAAATCTCGCGAGAGCCGCGGCTCTCGCGAGACTTACAGTGTGAGCTGATAGAAAGAGCTGCACGGACGGCGCAGAGGAGGAGAGAGCTGACAGGAGCTGCAGAACAGGTAAGTTACAGCTCTGCCAGCCCCCCTCTCCCCCCCACTGAACTGCCACTGGACCACCAGGGAAGGAGAGCCCCCCTCCCTGCCATGTATCAAGCAGGGAGGGGGGACGAAAAATAAATACAAATAAAATAAGAAATAATAATAATAATAATAATAAAAAAAAATAATAAAAAAAAGGGGGTATAAGGACCACTATGGGAGGGAGGGGGTGGGATAAGGACCACTATGGGAGGGAGGGGGTGGGATAAGGACCACTATGGGAGGGAGGGGGTGGGATAAGGACCACTATGGGAGGGAGGGGGGGTATAAGGACCACTATGGGAGGGAGGGGGTGGGATAAGGACCACTATGGGAGGGAGGGGGGGTATAAGGACCACTATGGGAGGGAGGGGGTGGGATAAGGACCACTATGGGAGGAAGGGGGGGTATAAGGACCGCTATGGGAGGGAGGGGGGGATAAGGACCACTATGGGAGGGAGGGGGGGGATAAGGACCACTATGGGAGGGAGGGGGGGGATAAGGACCACTATGGGAGGGAGGGGGGGATAAGGACCACTATGGAAGGGAGGGGGGATAAGGACCACTATCGGAGGGAGGGGGTGGGATAAGGACCACTATGGGAGGGAGGGGGGGAGAAAAGGAACACTATGGGAGGCAGGGGGGGGGATAAGGACCACTATGGGAGGGAGGGGGGGGGATAAGGACCACTATGGGAGGGAGGGGGATAAGAACCACTATGGGATGGAGGGGGGGATAAGGACCACTAGGGGAGGGGAGGGGGAAGTAAGGACCACTAGGGGAGGGGAGGGTAAGGACCACTAGGGGAGGGGAGGGTAAGGACCACTAGGGGAGGGGTGAGTCAGGACCACTGGGGGAGGGGGGTGAAGGAACACGGGGGTGGGGAGGTAAGGACCACTGAGGGAGGAGGAGGGGAGGTCAGGACATATGGGGGGGGGGGCAAATATCCTTGCACCGGCCCTGCACACACTGCATTCATACACTGCATTCATACACACACTGCACTCACACACACTGCATTCATACACACACACACTGCATTCATACACACACACGCTGCACTCATACACACGCTGCACTCATACACACGCTGCACTCATACACACGCTGCACTCATACACACACGCTGCACTCATACACACACTGCACTCATACACACACGCTGCACTCATACACACACACGCTGCACTCATACGCACACACTGCATTCATTATACACACACTGTAAATAAATATTCAATTAATATATTTTTTTTAGGATCTAATTTTATTTAGAAATTTACCAGTAGCTGCTGCATTTCCCACCCTAGTCTTATACTCGAGTCAATAAGTTTTCCCAGTTTTTTGGGGAAAAATTAGGGGCCTCGGCTTATATTCGTGTCGGCTTATACTCGAGTATATACGGTAATTGACTCTAATGCCATACCTTTGTTAGTAGCATACTCATGTCACTATATACTCTTGTCTTTGTTCTCTCTAAAATAAAATAAAAAATAGTGCTTCTTATGACATTTTCTACTATTTCTCTCACGTTTATTGACAAGACTATATTTCCAAAACTGTCATTGTCATCTTGTTTGCTTATCTATGCACTTAAAAAATAAAGAATGTTAAATCTGTACGAAATGCTGCTAGAGAGCCTTTATTTCACTTATAGGCTCATTTCTGGCACCAAATTCATACCTTTACCTTCTACCCTCTGCGCCCACTACAGAACTTATGCCTCTTGCACCTACTACAGCCACTATCCCTCATCTGCACCTACTACATCCCCCTTTCCCTTGCATCCACCACATGTCCGGTTCCTGCCTCCGCGCCGCTTGTGGCGGCCTTGCTTACCCCGTCACACACAAGAAGGATTTGGGAACTGTTATAGACAACAAATTAGGCAGCAATATGCAATGTCAATCTGCAGTTGCTAAGGCCAGTAAGGTTTTGTCATGTATAAATAGGGGCATAAATTCTCGGATGAAAATATAATTTTGCCTCTTTAGAAATCACTGGTAAGACCACACCTTGAATATGCTGTGCAATTTTGGGCACCTGTTCTAAAGAAGGATATCATGGCACTAGAAAAGGTGCAGAAACGAGCTACAAAATTGATAAATACTTGAAAAATCATAACATACAGGGATATCATTTCTAATTAGTGGGGTAATAGCTGCTTGGTCCAAGGAGATATCTGACTGCTATTTTGGGGTCAAGAAGGAATTTTTTCCTAGTTTGTTGCAAAATTGGAGGTGCTACAGACTTGTTTTTTTGCCTTCTTTTGGATCAACAGCAAAAACATATGTGAGGAAGGCTGAACTTGATGGACGCAAGTCTCTTTTCAACTATGTAACTATGTAACCGCAAGCAGCGCGCCATCTGGTCCCTGTACGCGGCGTGCGACTATCCCCGCCGCCGTGCTCCAGGCTGACAGTGTTTCTTACGCTGCTCGCTCCAGAGCAGCATCCTTATATGTGTGCCAGACCCAGTCATGTGACCCAGCACACAGTGATGACCTCAGAAACACCTCCCATGTGTTGTGGTTAACACTAATTGGAGGGTAGCCAATAAGACACACCCAGTGTGTATATAAGCTAACCTCCCCCTTGCCTTAATGCCCTATTGTGGTCTTTTGTTACCCCAATAGCGCGTTATAATCTGTCTGATTTATTGGTTACCAAACTTTGGCTTGTCTTAGGTTTACTCTGTTTTCTCTGCTCCCTGACCTCGGCTTGTCTCTTCATATTCCGGGTCTCTATTTCCCTTTGACCTTGGCTTGCCTTGACTATTCTTTTGCATAGCCTGGCCATTCTAAGGACCGGTATTGCAATTCTGTCTGTTGTGCCTGTCTGTTTGTTAATTTCTCTACCAATCATGATACCACAACCCTTATTACCACTTGCACCCACCACAGCCACCTGCCCTCTGCACCCACTATAGTCCCTATCCTTCCTGCACCCACCATAGCCCCTATTCCACCTGCACTCACCACAACCCCTTTTATCCCCTATTCCCCCTGCAACCCACTACCCCTATCCTCCTACAATTATCACTGCCTCTAACCCTCCCCTGCAAACACTACAGCCCTTATTACCCCATGAACCAACTACAGCCCCTATGGCCCATGCACCATATATAGTCCGTGTGCCCCCTGCACCGACTACAGCCCTTATCCCCCCTGCACCCACAAAAGCCCTTTTCCCTGCACCTACTGTAATGGATAGAAATTAATGTTAGTAAAATGTCTATTTACTATGTGCATCTGTGCTCTTATTAACTACTCAAAATGGCCACTAGAGCACACCCTCCCATCGACTAAGGAATTTCATGTAACACGATGGTGTCTCCATTCGGAGGAGCACCCCCTTCCATCGAATAAGGAATTTCATTTAACACGATGGCGTCTCCATCCGGAGCTGCACCCAGGATGCCAATGACTTTACACCCTGTAGGAAGTCCATCAAGATAAAACACAAACAAATACCAATTAACATGTACATTTCATGTCCTCCCATATTTTGCATATGACGTATTTCTGCCTTCATAAGGGGCTTGCCGCCCCGTAAGTAAACATTCCTCGAAGATTTCATTTAACTGATACTGTTGTCAGTGTGTCAGTGTGATTTCTTCGGCGTGCATGCACTTATACTTTGAAATCTGAACAGGGGCAGATATTCAAGCAAACACTTGGTTTGGTCTAAAACACTACTACAGATCCTTTTACCTCCTGCACCAACTACAGACCCTATACTTGTGAACCCACTACATCCTCTATCCCTCCTCTGCACCCACTACAACCCCAATCCATCCCCTGCACCCATTACATCCCCTATTCCTCCCATACATGCACTACAGTCTCTATCCACCCTGCGACCACTACTAATATGATTTAGTGGTGGAAAATATTAGTGCCCCCAGTTTTGTGAATGGTATCTTTTGTGCCCTTCCCCCCCACCCGCCCCCCACCCCATGTGTACTGTTCCTAGAGTCACCACTGCATACAGGGTTATTTTCTAAGGTACATGTCTTAAAATTCTTGAAAATTTCTGAATTTTACATTTTAAAGAAAAAAAAGGGCACTGGGGAGCACCAACTGAACATGCATTTCTCAGCAGTGATTCTGTTGTAAAGACCAAAATATATACAAAATAGAGATTTCGCACACACAACAAATAGTTTTAAATTTGACAAGGCTACTTAATATCACCTAACTTGGCAAACAAATATGGAATTTAGTTAGGCTATTTAGCCTTTTTGAGTTAAGCCTACAACTATGTTACAGTACTCCAATATCGGTGGGTCCTACATTAATTTTAACATGAGATATATACATGCTACATGCTTCAATGGTTACTACTTTAACAGCTTCCAGAGACTCTCCTCAAATATATGCTGTCCTGTGGTCACCTCCAAAAGGGGCAGCTAGAGGGAGGATTGGGGTGCTCAAGCCAAAAGGAAGCCACTCGTTTAAATATCACTGCTGATTGGCCTAAATTTGGCTGGAACCAAATGCACAAGTCTAGTCAGTATGTGGAAAAGCAAACACACATAGCAGGTATGTGCAGTTCTGGATTTTCTGCAAAGCAAATTGGTTTACCGTCTAGGACTGGTGGCCACAGAGTTCACTAATTAAAAATTTTGGAGATTAAAGGAACTCCTTCACTTGCTCAGCCTACACCAATTAGTTACAACATTAAAAAACACTGACAGGTTATTATAGCTTTACAATAGATCCTGCCAAGTGAACAGTCAGTTCTTGAATTTCATGTGTTGGAAGCAGGAACAATGGGTAAATGAGTGACTTTAAAAAGTGCCAAACAGTAATGGCTAGACGACTATATCAGAGCATCTCTAAAACGGCAAGTCTTTTGTGGGTGTTCCCGGTATGCAGTGGATAGTGGTTAGACTCATTTTTTCCCTTTTTTGTGGCATAATTGGAAATGGCTACAATAAAATTTTTGCCTTCTTTTGGATCAACAGCATAAAAGAATGGGCTTCACGGTTGAACTTGATGTACTTAAAACATGGACAACTATGTAACTATGTAATAGAAACTTCTTGATTTATAGGGAATATTCATTCCTCACTTCAGAGTTCAGAAGATAAAATTGGAAATATGTGTTCATATGGATTAAAAGCGGGAACGAAATTTGAACTTTGTTAACCAGTGATGTCCCGAACTGTTCGCTGGCGAATAGTTCCTGGCGAACATCGCTTGTTCGCGTTCGCCGTGGATGGCGAACACATGCGCTATTCGGTCCGCCCCCTATTCGTCATCATCGAGTAAACTTTGACCCTGGCCTGTACCTCACAGCCAGCAGACACATTCCAGCCATTCAGCAGCAGACCCTCCCTCCCAGACCCTTCCACCTCCTGGACAGCATCCATGTTACATTCATTGTGAAGCTGCATTCTTAGTGAGAGTAGGGACAGTGTAGCTGCTGCTGATTTGATAGGGAAATTGATAGCTAGGCTAGTGTATTCAGTGTCCACTACAGTCCTGGACTCATCTGATCTTTGCTGTAAGGACAGCACCCCCAAAAAGCCCTTTTTAGGGCTAGAACATCAGTCTGCTTTTTTTTTCTGTGTAATGTAATTACAGTTGCCTGCCTGCCAGCCAGCCTGTGTGTCAGGCTCACATCATATACTGTGCCCACTTGCCCAGTGCCACCACTCACTCACTGGTGTCCCAACTCACAATAGCTTGCATTTAAACAAAAAAAAACTTTTTTTAATGTAGTATAATAGCAGTCAGTTTACTTCACTAGTGTGCGTTTCAGGGCCTGCCCAGTGCCACCACTCACTCACTGGTGTCACAATAGCTTGCATTTAACAAAAAAAAACTTTTTGGACTGTAATATAATAGCAGTCAGTTTCCTTCACGAGTGTGCGTTTCAGGGCCTGCCCAGTGCCACCACTCACTCACTGGTGTCCCAATAGCTTGCATTTAAAAAAAACTAAACTTTTTTGACTGTAATATAATAGCAGTCAGTTTCCTTCACTAGTGTGTGTTTCAGGGCCTGCCCAGTGCCATCACTCACTCACTGGTGTCACAATAGCTTGCATTTAAAAAAAAACAAAACTTTTTGGACTTTAATATAATAGCAGTCAGTTTCCTTCACGAGTGTGCTTTTCTGGGCCTGCCAGGGCACAGTGTCACACCAGTGCAACTCATATCTGGTGTAACAGTAGTGCACATTTAAAAAAAAAAAAAAATACAATTTTGTCTGTAATAGATTGAATAGCAGTTAGTTGTCTGCCAGCGTGTGTCAGGCTCGCAGAGTATACTTTGCCCACTTGCCCAGTACCACCACTCATATCTGGTGTCACAATAGCTTGCATTTAACAAAAAAAAACTTTTTGGACTGTAATATAATAGCAGTCAGTTTCCTTCACTAGTGTGCGTTTCAGGGCCTGCCAGGGCACAGTGTCACACCAGTGCAACTCATATCTGGTGTAACAGTAGTGTACATTTAAAAAAAAAAAAATACAATTTTGACTGTAATAGATTGAATAGCAGTTAGTTGTCTGCCAGCGTGTGTATCAGGCTCACAGCGCATACTGTGCCCATTTGCCCAGTGCCACCACTCACTCACTGGTGTCCCAATAGCTTGCATTTAACATAAACAAAACTTTTTTGACTGTAATATAATAGCAGTCAGTTTCCTTCACTAGTGTGCATTTCAGGGCCTGACCAGTGCCACCACTCACTCACTGGTGTCACAATAGCTTGCATTTAAAAAAAAACAAAACTTGTTGGACTGTAATATAATAGCAGTCAGTTTCCTTCACTAGTGTGCATTTCAGGGTCTGCCACGGCACAGTGTCACACCAGTGCCACTCATATCTGTTGTCACAGTAGCTTGCACGCATAGTACCACTAATTGAAAAAAAAAAGACAGGCAGAGGCAGGCCACCCCGCAGGGGCCGTCGTGGTCGTGGTTCTGTGATTCCCTTTGGCCCTAGAATAATGCCCAGTGTTCAGAGGCCACGTACCCTGAACTTGAAAAGTTCTGAGGACATAGTTGACTGGCTAACACAGGACACCCAATCTTCTACAGCTTTCGCTCGGAACCTTGACGCACCATCCTCCTCCAGCTTAGCTTCGGGCACCTCTCAAGTTACCACTCGCCCGCCTGCCGCCACCACCAACACTAGCACCACAGCCGCTTCACTTGGTATGTCAGAGGAGTTATTTACACATCAGTTGGAAGAAATGAGTGATGCGCAACCATTATTGCCAGAGGATGTAGATAACAGGGATATGTCTCAGTCAGACAGCATTACACACGTACGGTGTGATGATGATGATGTTGTACCCACTGCTGCTTCTTTTGCTGAGTTGTCAGATACAAGTGAAGCGGTTGATGATGATGTGTCCGTGGATGTCACGTGGGTGCCCGCTAGAAGAGAAGAAGAACAGGGGGAAAGTTCAGATTGGGAGACAGAGAGGAGGAGGAGGAGACGAGTTGGAAGCAGGGGGAGGTCGTCGCAAGGAGCTAGTGGCACAGTCAGACAGCATGCATCAGCACCCGGGGTCAGCCAGACAGCACGCCAATCAATGCATGCTGTTGCCACCACCAGAATGCCGTCATTGCAGAGCTCAACAGTGTGGCATTTTTTTTGTGTGTCTGCCTCTGACAACAGCGATGCCATTTGCAACCTGTGCCAAAAGAAACTGAGTCGTGGGAAGTCCAACACCCACCTAGGGACAACTGCTTTGCGAAGGCACATGATCGCACATCACAAACACCTATGGGATCAACACATGAGTACAAGCAGCACACAAACTCAAAGCCGCCATCCTCCTCCTGGTCCAGCATCTTCAGCCACGTTAACCACTGCTGTCCTCCTTGCCCCCTCTCAACCATCCATCCCTCCGTCTCTCGCCTCGAGCAGTTCCTGCTCATCTGCCCACAGTCAGGTGTCTGTCAAGGACATGTTTGAGCGTAAGAAGCCAATGTCACAAAGTCACCCCCGTGCCCGGCATCTGACAGCTGGCTTGACTGAAGTCTTAGCCCGCCAGCTTTTACCATACAAGCTGGTGGAGTCTGAGGCATTCAAAAAATGTGTAGCTTTTGGGACACCGCAGTGGAAGGTACCCGGCCGAAATTTCTTTGCACAAAAGGCAATCCCCAACCTGTACTCGATTGTGCAAAAGGAAGTAATGGCGTGTCTGGCACACAGTGTTGGGGCAAGGGTCCATCTGACCACTGATACCTGGTCTGCAAAGCATGGTCTGGGCAGGTATATCACCTACACTGCGCATTGGGTAAACCTGCTGATGGCTGCCAAGCATGGAATGCGTGGCTCTGCAGAGGAGTTGGTGACACTGCCACGACTTGCAGGCAGGCCTGCTGCCACCTTCTCTACTCCTCCTACTCCATCCTCTTCCATAACCTCCTCGGCTGAGTCCTCTTCTGCTGCTGCGTCTTGCTCCACATCAACGGCACCCCCCCAGCTCCCCAGGTACTGTTCCACATCCCGGATACGGTAGTGTCAAGCCATCTTGGGGTTGACTTGCCTGAAAGCAGAGAGTCACACCGGACCAGCACTCCTGTCCGCCCTGAACGCACAGGTGGATCAGTGGCTGACTCGGCACCAACTGGAGATCGGCAAAGTGGTTTGTGACAACGGAAGAAATTTGTTGCATTTGGGCAAGTTGACACATGTGCCGTGCATGGCACATGTGCGTAATCTGATCGTACAACGCTTTGTGCATTAGTACCCAGGCTTACAGGACATCCTTAAGCATGCCAGGAAGGTTTGTTGGCCATTTTAGGCGTTCCTACACGGCCATGGCGCACTTTTCCGATATCCAACGGCGAAACAACATGCCAGTGAGGCGCTTGATTTGCGACAGCCTGACACGTTGGATGGCACATTAGATTGCACGCGCAGTGCCCCAAATTTGAAGTAGGAGGACCGACCAAACATCTTTTTCCATCTCCCGCTTCCTAAAATCGATGCCTTATATACACGTCCCCTGATAGGGGACGTAACAGGGATTAAACTGATAGGAATAGTACTACTTAACACACCACTCCTATCTGGTGGCACATTAGATTGCACGCGCAGTGCCCCAAATTTGAAGTAGGAGGACCGACCAAGCATGTTTTTCCATCTCCCGCTTCCTAAAATCGATGCCTTATATACACGTCCCCTGATAGGGGACGTAACAGGGATGAAACTGATAGGAATAGTACTACTTAACACACCACTCCTATTTGGTGGCACATTAGATTGCACGCGCAGTGCCCCAAATTTGAAGTAGGAGGACCGACCAAGCATGTTTTTCCATCTCCCGCTTCCTAAAATCGATGCCTTATATACACGTCCCCTGATAGGGGACGTAACAGGGATTAAACTGATAGGAATAGTACTACTTAACACACCACTCCTATTTGGTGGCACATTAGATTGCACGCGCAGTGCCCCAAATTTGAAGTAGGAGGACCGACCAAGCATCTTTTTCCATCACCCGCTTCCTAAAATCGATGCCTTATATACACATCCCCTGATAGGGGACGTAACAGGGATTAAACTGATAGGAATAGTACTACTTAACACACCACTCCTATTTGGTGGCACATTAGATTGCACGCGCAGTGCCCCAAATTTGAAGTAGGAGGACCGACCAAGCATGTTTTTCCATCTCCCGCTTCCTACAATCGATGCCTTATATACACGTCCCCTGAAAGGGGACGTAACAGGGATTAAACTGATAGGAATAGTACTACTTAACACACCACTCCTATCTGGTGGCACATTAGATTACACGCGCAGTGCCCCAAATTTGAAGTAGGAGGACCGACCAAGCATCTTTTTCCATCTCCCGCTTCCTAAAATCGATGCCTTATATACACGTCCCCTGATAGGGGACGTAACAGGGATTAAACTGATAGGAATAGTACTACTTAACACACCACTCCTATCTGGTGGCACATTAGATTGCACGCGCAGTGCCCCAAATTTGAAGTAGGAGGACCGACCAAGCATGTTTTTCCATCTCCCGCTTCCTAAAATCGATGCCTTATATACACGTCCCCTGATAGGGGACGTAACAGGGATTAAACTGATAGGAATAGTACTACTTAACACACCACTCCTATCTGGTGGCACATTAGATTGCACGCGCAGTGCCCCAAATTTGAAGTAGGAGGACCGACCAAGCATCTTTTTCCATCTCCCGCTTCCTAAAATCGATGCCTTATATACACGTCCCCTGATAGGGGACGTAACAGGGATTAAACTGATAGGAATAGTACTACTTAACACACCACTCCTATCTGGTGGCACATTAGATTGCACGCGCAGTGCCCCAAATTTGAAGTAGGAGGACCGACCAAGCATCTTTTTCCATCTCCCGCTTCCTAAAATCGATGCCTTATATACACGTCCCCTGATAGGGGACGTAACAGGGATTAAACTGATAGGAATAGTACTACTTAACACACCACTCCTATCTGGTGGCACATTAGATTGCACGCGCAGTGCCCCAAATTTGAAGTAGGAGGACCGACCAAGCATCTTTTTCCATCTCCCGCTTCCTAAAATCGATGCCTTATATACTCGTCCCCTGATAGGGGACGTAACAGGGATTAAACTGATAGGAATAGTACTACTTAACACACCACTCCTATCTGGTGGCACATTAGATTGCACGCGCAGTGCCCCAAATTTGAAGTAGGAGGACCGACCAAGCATGTTTTTCCATCTCCCGCTTCCTAAAATCGATGCCTTATATACACGTCCCCTGATAGGGGACGTAACAGGGATTAAACTGATAGGAATAGTACTACTTAACACACCACTCCTATCTGGTGGCACATTAGATTGCACGCGCAGTGCCCCAAATTTGAAGTAGGAGGACCGACCAAGCATGTTTTTCCATCTCCCGCTTCCTAAAATCGATGCCTTATATGCACGTCCCCTGATAGGGGACGTAACAGGGATTAAACTGATAGGAATAGTACTACTTAACACACCACTCCTATCTGGTGGCACATTAGATTGCACGCGCAGTGCCCCAAATTTGAAGTAGGAGGACCGACCAATCATGTTTTTCCATCTCCCGCTTCCTAAAATCGATGCCTTATATACACGTCCCCTGATAGGGGACGTAACAGGGATTAAACTGATAGGAATAGTACTACTTAACACACCACTCCTATCTGGTGGCACATTAGATTGCACGCGCAGTGCCCCAAATTTGAAGTAGGAGGACCGACCAAGCATCTTTTTCCATCTCCCGCTTCCTAAAATCGATGCCTTATATACTCGTCCCCTGATAGGGGACGTAACAGGGATTAAACTGATAGGAATAGTACTACTTAACACACCACTCCTATCTGGTGGCACATTAGATTGCACGCGCAGTGCCCCAAATTTGAAGTAGGAGGACCGACCAAGCATGTTTTTCCATCTCCCGCTTCCTAAAATCGATGCCTTATATACACGTCCCCTGATAGGGGACGTAACAGGGATTAAACTGATAGGAATAGTACTACTTAACACACCACTCCTATCTGGTGGCACATTAGATTGCACGCGCAGTGCCCCAAATTTGAAGTAGGAGGACCGACCAAGCATGTTTTTCCATCTCCCGCTTCCTAAAATCGATGCCTTATATGCACGTCCCCTGATAGGGGACGTAACAGGGATTAAACTGATAGGAATAGTACTACTTAACACACCACTCCTATCTGGTGGCACATTAGATTGCACGCGCAGTGCCCCAAATTTGAAGTAGGAGGACCGACCAATCATGTTTTTCCATCTCCCGCTTCCTAAAATCGATGCCTTATATACACGTCCCCTGATAGGGGATGTAACAGGGATTAAACTGATAGGAATAGTACTACTTAACACACCACTCCTATCTGGTGGCACATTAGATTGCACGCGCAGTGCCCCAAATTTGAAGTAGGAGGACCGACCAAGCATCTTTTTCCATCTCCCGCTTCCTAAAATCGATGCCTTATATACACGTCCCCTGATAGGGGACGTAACAGGGATTAAACTGATAGGAATAGTACTACTTAACACACCACTCCTATCTGGTGGCACATTAGATTGCACGCGCAGTGCCCCAAATTTGAAATAGGAAGACCGACCAAGCATGTTTTTCCATCTCCCGCTTCCTAAAATCAATGCCTTATATGCACGTCCCCTGATAGGGGACGTAACAGGGATTAAACTGATAGGAATAGTACTACGTAACACGCCTTATAATAATGCAGAGAGAGTCAATGCAGAGAGAGGAGTCTGAAGAAGAGGAGTCAGAGGAGGAAGGTGGCTTTGAGGAGGTGGAAGACCAAACACAGCAGGCGTCCCAGTGGCCTTGTTGTCACCTTTCGGGGACCCTTGGTGTTGTACGTGGCTGGCTGGAGGAAGAGACCTTCAATGACATTAGTGAGGACAAGGAACGGGACATGGCTAGCTTGGTATCCAACCTTGTGCAAAACTGTTTGCGGCTGTTTGCGGTGCGTTAAACTGGGAGTTTGGTCTGTCACTGTGAAGCGGGCTTAACCCTTACACTACCTGATCATACCTGATGTTTTAAAGCAGGTTATTCCAAACAATTTAGGAATGTTAGGTTATTTATGCCCTTTATGGATTAAAACCAGACTCTGCATCAACTATGTAATTTTCCATGGGAGTTTTGCCATGGATCCCCCTCCGGCATGCCCCAGTCCAGGTGTTAGTCCCCTTGAAACAACTTTTCCATCACTATTGTGGCCAGAAAGAGTCCCTGTGTGTTTTAAAATTCGCCTGCCCATTGAAGTTTATGGCGGTTCGCCCGGTTCGCCCGTTCGCGAACATTTGCGGAAGTTCGCGTTCGCCGTTCGTGAACCGAAAATTTTATGTTCGCGACATCACTATTGTTAACCAGTTTTTATTTTTTTCAATCAAAAAACTATGTTTTATGATACATAGCTGAAAAATAAACCTCTTAAAAATGCTTTGAGAAAAATGTGAAGTCTATTTCAATTTTATTTAAAAAAAAACATATGAAAGCTAGTCTTTTTCAGTTTTTTTTATGCAGCATTGCTAAAACAGTCTGTCTTACTCATAAATGTGTGCATGGCAAAATGCCTAGTATTTATGTTGTTAACTTAGCCACAGGCAGAACATCTTATTTCACTTAATGATGCTTTTTGAACAAGCTTTGGTGTATTCACTTGAAATATTTTTCAAGCAATCATTTGGAAAAGAAACCTGATTTTAGCTTTTAATATATTTTAATTCACATAAAACTGTTTCTGTGAAAAAGGCAGTTTATTTTGACATTTTTTTTTCACAGCACAGTAGTCAACAGCTCGAACAATTAATAACTGTAAAATGACAACATATTTACTTCCATGTATGTCTACTTGTTTAAAAGTATTGATATACAGTTTAATTGGTATGGGCTACCTTAACAATAATCTTTTTAAAATATTCTTCCAAAAAAGATAATCCTTTTTTCTAAAGATTCTAGAAAAACAAAATCAGTTTAAGATGTTCCATATTCCATAATACTAAAAAAAGAGATGCAATAAAATAGGTTATTGGAGGTACTGTATTTGGCCACATGAGGATACAGTGTCATGGTGAATTCCTGCAATTACTTGCTGCAGGGTGCCTGTTGCATCCTTGGAGCAGGTCTTCGAATGCTGCCACTCCGGTGGTGCTCCCTGTGGTCTGGTTTAGTGTTCTCTCTGTTGGTGCTGGGCTCTGGTTACTGTCACCCATATGCCTGCGTTGCCTCTTGGGGGGTCAAGGAGGAGCAGGTGGGGAAGCCCTGATGCACCCAATGTGGCATTAGGTCCCAGCTCCTCCTTAATTACCACTGGGGGCTCCGTATACAGGAAGGTAGGAGCTGGTCACATAACATGCTCTCCCTATAAATTCCCAAGCACAAGTTTGCCCCAGTGTCCTGGTCCTGATTCTTATTTCTGATTCATGTTCCTGGTTCATGATTCCCATTAAAATCTACTCAGCTTCTGACCCTTTCATTTGACCATGACTTGTCTCTGAACTTTGACCTCTGGCATCCTGCTCCCAATTCAAGGATTTCCTGGCTACTGACCTTCGGCTTGTCTCTTGACTTTCCTCCTTGGTGCCAGCCCTGACCACTGGACCACTTGACACAACCTACTGTCTGCTACTGTGTGACTGCATTGCTTTCTTTGCAAATAAAGGCACCCATACCTTCACAGATATTCCAGGTTCCTGTATCACTCTCAGACAGGAAGGTTGTGTTTGCAAGAGGTTGCTGAAGGGCCGATGCAAGGATTTTTGGGTACACAGGTCAAGATGATTTTGATGCCCCCCCAAAGCATCTTAACCTGTGTGCCTCTTAACCCGCCTTTTGTTTCTTATCCCTTTTTTTAAATGTCTTACCCCCTTTAGTGTATCTTACCCCTGTTTTTTTCCCTTGTGTATCTCTTACAACCCCCCTTTGTGTGTCTTACTCCCCAGCCCCTTTGTGTGTCTCCTTCTCTCCCAGCCCATTTGTGTCTTTTACCCTTACCAACTCATTTGTGTGTTTCTCTTTCACCACCAGCCCCTCTCCTCCAGCCACTCAGTTTCTCTTTCACCCCCATCCCATTTATATTTCCACCCCCAGGCCTTTCTGTGTCGCTTTCATCCCCAGCCCCTCTGTGAACTTTCTCACTCCTAGGCCCATCTGTGTGTCTTTATCCCAACTCATGTTCAGCTGTGTGTCTTTCTCCCCACTCAGGCCCCCCTGTGTGCCACTATCTCCTCCATGGCCATTAGTCATCTTCTCCCCTCCCCGTCCCTTAATCTTCTCCCCTCTGATGTGCCATACATCGAAACGTGCATCAGGGGCACTAAGTCACCGGACCACGAGTGTGCTCACAATAGAACGGCCATCAACATCTAAACCATTAGAGTTTGGCTATCACTTAAGATGGAGACCAGTATTTATACCACCGATCTTAATTTACCAAATTTACTTAGAGCTACTATGTTTGTACCAGCATCATGGGGTGGAAACAGGTTAACTTAGGCTAGACCAGAACAAAACAAGGGGTAAGGGGTTCCCTCGAAGGCACAGTGCAGGGATTATTTTAGACAAGTACTATAAAGGTTAATTTCCCTGTTTTGTTCCTCTTGGTCTAATTCCTACTACAGCCTAGCACTTTATGTTATTGTTGCCACTTCACGCTTTAGTTGCAACAATTATAGAACAGATACATTGTTTTTCAGGAGAAACAAGGCTTTCATTTCACATCAAATATTAATTTATATATGATATATAATTTAATCTAAATAAAATCTAGCAAAAGGTGTGAGATCGTAAGAAAGTTGGCTATTTTCCAACTTCTGCATGGCATTTTAACTGTGAATGTCAAACTACTCTCATCTTTTACAGAAATAAAACAGACATATTTGTATACTGTGAGATCCCACAAGAACGACAATGCCCCCTATGTACAGATTTCATTGTGTTTTTGAAAGTGACAGGGTCAAATTAAGAGCTGGGTCAGGCTCCGCCCACGCCCCTCCCCTGTTGACGTCAACTGGCGGGGGAGACCTAATGCGCATGCATTCACTGCTTTCCTATTGGGATTCTGGCGACGCTGGAGGTCCTCAGCGCCGTTTAAAACACTTTTCATGTTCTAAGAACACAGAAGTCCCTCTAGTGGCTGTCTGGTAGACAGCCACTAGAGGAGGACTTAACTCTGCAAGGTAATTATTGCAGTTTAAAAATAATTCTATAATTACACTTGCATGGTTAAGGGTGGTAGGAGTTGGCACCCAGACCACTCCACTGGGCAGAAGTGTTCTGGGTGCCTGGAGTGTCCCTTTAAAGTCAGGATGTTGGAATCATGGAGGAGAATTTGCCCTATTTTTAAAATGTTCTTAGGCAGAGCATATCAACTAAGGCCAAGGGTATGAGGTTAGTGTTATTATAATATAACACCCACAGAGCGGCAGCCATAGTGGTGCTGGTCCAGAAGTATGTGATGTAATGTTCAAAGATTTTACAGTTAATATATAATTTATATGATATATTCATTGCCTATGAAGGCAATATCACTTAAAATTAACCTGTCATGATAGGTTCACTTTAAATTATGATTTTAGAAAAATATCTAGAACATGTTCAGAACACTCTGTGGACACAGTGAGATGCTTTCAAAGCATATCAGGTTAATTTGGAGACACTGATTGGGTATAGTATAGAAAGTGTGTTCAGTTTGCATTATGGGAAATTGTATTTTCTAAGATTTTGAGAAAACGAATTTTCTAAATATGCTTGTAACAGTATTTTCCTAAATTTGCTATCCCAATTTAATTTCTTCCCCTCATTTTGAAGATAAAATAAAAACACTTTGCAGAGCAAATCCTTATTCCTGTGTTGATATAATTATGCAGGTCAGACCGCTAGGGAATTCTTACATATAAATTATGAACATATGTAAAACATGAATAATTTAAGTGTGCTTAGTAGAATTTGAAGGAAATTCACATAATGCTAAGGCTGTAGTTCTAATTAATTATGATTACAATTTATTAATGCGTACATAAAATCAGACAGTACAAAAATATGTACCAAAACTGAGATGCAATATTTATTTAGCTATCGGTTAAGATATAAGGAAATTTTTCTCCCCATTAATGTATTTAATATGTTAATAGACTGTAAATATAAACAGTTCTGATTGATATTAAAATGTTGAAGTTACAACTTATTAGACTTGCGCACAGCAAAATAATTTAGTTTGGTCGAACCATTTTTCTTCAAAATAGAAAATTTCAGTTTGCCTTGGCAGAATTTGCTTACCAAAAATACTGATTTGGATCAATCAGTGTACGGCAATATATATACGTAATATTAATTTATATATATTTTGTTACTACCTCCCACAGAATGTAGCTGCAGTTTCCTGCACAAGTGATCTCTACCTATAGTGTGGCAGGTTTTTTTTTAGTGGTGCTGATGGGGGTCATCCTGTTTTTCACCCACCTAAGAAAAAATAAATAAAAAATTACTCTGTTGCTTTCCCCCTATTTTCTTTTTTTTTTTATCAATCTTTCTTTTATTAAAGGCATATAGTATGGGATACAGAAGAGAAATTGGAGGAAACGTTTAAGTGATTTACAGTATAGGGTTGGTACATCAATATACAAAGTTAGATTACATTTCCAGATATTCTATGCCTCATTTTTTTTTAATGTATTGTAGTTAAACTTTAGTTTGAAGATACAAGCTAAGGATCAAAAGATCCGGGTTGATAACTCGCTAAGTCATGTTAGTCAGGCGTCTGGTGACACATAGGTGAGTAAAACACAGGTTTCACATTAGTTGCAAGCATAATTGTAGATAGTAGGGCTACGCTTTAACTGTAGCGTACAAGTAAAACATTAAAACATTAACAGGTAGCTTAGGCTCCGCATATTTGAACACAAATAATGAGAGAAAGACATGCTAGCTGTGGATACAGGCTACCACCGCAAGGTCAACCCAAATGCTGAGCCTGGAGAGACATGCTGATCTGAAGTGTCATGGCCATATATGCACATGGGGAAAGGGATTGTGACTAAGGCATAGCTTATTACAAGGCCGCAGTAGCTTAGTGAGTACTAGAGGGGACATCAATAGGGTGACACCTGGCTGCGCTAGGGTGATAGTTAGGCCTCAGGCAACATACAAATGAGCAGTACTTGAGACAGCGAAAACAAACAATGCAGGTAACATAAAAGAAGAACCAAACGTTGTAATAGGGGGTCGTGTGGGTCCATTCGAGGCATTTGAGGCTGGGTTACGGCGAGTATTGTGCCTGAAATTGAGTCCAAGTCCCTGTTGGGTCAGCCGATGCCGTTTCGGGGCTGAGTATGTGCCCCCTGCGTTGGTCGGTACACCTGGTCCGGTCTCTCTAGCGTGTGGGAGCTTGGTGTCCCCGTGTCGTTTGGATATGCGTTGGTCTGTGAGACGATCCCCCGGTGTGTCCTTGTGCCGTGCAGGAGAAGATGCGGACCTGGCTGGACTTCGGCTCTTGGAGCTTGTAGGTAGCTTGTGTGGGAGGCCAGTCTAGCAGGCTTGTGCTCTAGGGGGTGAGGGTCAATATTTGCGCTCGTGCTGCATGGCGCCGCTGTGCGGGTTGCAGATGTCGCTAGGCGGGAAGTGGGTCTGGCAAGAAGTGTGGTCCCCTGCTGGTGAGCATTCGAGCGGGAACTAGCGCCCGGGAGGTGTTGTGTTTTTTTTTGCTGTTTGGGCGCTTGGTGTAACCACCGTCGGGTGGCCTCCCTGGGAGCCGCTGGCGGTTGTCTGCTTAGATGGCGGCGGGTCTTGGGGCGTATCCACGCCACTGCGTATTTCAGTACCTGCTTAAAGGTCTGTTCTTTATTGTGGAGTACTGACCAGAGGCGTGCTCTCAACCGGTCAAAGAACTCCAGAGCGTTTACAGGTGGCTTGATGCGAGTTCTCCCCTTCGCGGGTCTCGTCCTAGCCGCCATCTTAGTTGGGTCCCTGCAGTGCTGCCTGTCTGCTGGTTCCGTCGCTTGGATGGGGGTAACCGTCCCCAGCGAGGACCGGGATGACCCCCGCCGGTCCATGGGGGGGGGGTAGCAGGGCTGTGAGAGTGTCTCGTGTGGAGGCGGGTCCCCTTGCTGGGCGGTCGGCCGCTTCCACCCTGCTGCAGGCTCCGCTCCGTTTTAGGCCGCAAGGCCGGTTCAGGCTCTACCGGCGCGGATCGGTGCCGGACTGGTATCCTTGTGATCTCTGCTAGGTACTGGAGCCCGATCCAAGCATCCTGAGTCGCCAGCACCTGTGGTTTGAACAGAATTGTCGGATTCGTGGCTGCTGGTGCCGGAGGACTCAGGACGCACGTCTGGCCATCTTGGCTGTCAGGCCCCGCCCCCCCTTCCCCCTATTTTCAAATGACTTTCATTTGGGTTTTGCCCTGCACGATTGAGGGGTGTCTACTACCTCTGCAGACACAGTTGGTAAAAGCTGAAACGATTATGTTCTTTTCCACAATGTAGGATTTAAAAAAAAAAAGTGAGTGGGCACTAGGCAATTGACTACACACTCATAGTGATGTCCCGAACGGTTCACTGGCGAATAGTTCCTGGCGAACATAGCATGTTCGCGTTTGCCGTCGCGGGCGAACACATGCGATGTTCGGTCCGCCCCCTATTCTTTATCATTGAGTAAACTTTGACCCTGTACCGCACAGTCAGCAGACACATTCCAGCCAATCAGCAGCACACCCTCCCTAGCAGACCCTCCCACCTACTGGACAGCATCCATTTTAGATTCATTCGGAAGCTGCAACCATTTTATTTTATTTTTTCAATTTTTTTTTTCAGTGCATATAAATGTTACAAGCAGATACTGCCCCCAGACACTCTGTATTACTGCAGATACTCCCCCCAGACACTCTGTGTAACTGCAGATACTCCCTCCAGACACCCTGTGTTACTGCAGATACTCCCTCCAGACACTCTGTATTACTGCAGATACTCCCTCCAGACACTCTGTATTACTGCAGATACTCCCTCCAGACACTCTGTGTTACTGCAGATACTCCCCCCAGACACCCTGTGTTACTGCAGATACTCCCTCCAGACACTCTGTGTTACTGCAGATACTCCCTCCAGACACCCTGTATTACTGCAGATACTCCCTCCAGACACTCTGTATTACTGCAGATACCCCTTAGTGGTGGGTGGGGGCCCTAAATAAAAATCCCCCCCCCCAAACAAAGGTAACTAGGGGGCCCCAAGTCACCCACCCCCTCACCCCCAAAAAAGTTACCCCCTACCTACCCCCCTCACCCTAAAAAATAGTGAAGGGGGAATAAAATAACAAACCTGAAAAGAAAAATTCAACTTACCATTTGACGGCTTCTTTTTTCTAAAATCTTCTTTTTTCAGCCCCAAAAAGGGCAAATAAAAAGTCATAAGAACCGACGCAATTTAAAAAAATAAACAATCAGAGTGCTCTGTGTCATTTTACACAGTGTGGGAAAGTCCTTTGGAATTTTGCCACGCTGTGTAAAATGACAAAGAGCACTCTGATTGGTGGGCTTGGAATCTAACCAATCAGAGTGCTCTGTGTCATTTTACACAGCGTGGGAAAATTCCAAAGAACTTTCCCACGCTGTGTAAAATGACAAAGAGAACTCTGATTGGTGGGTTTGGAATCTAACCAATCAGAGTGTTCTGTGTCATTTTACACAGCGTGGGAAAGTTCTTTGGAATTTTCCCACGCTGTTTAAAATGACAAAGAGCACTCTGATTGGTGGGCTTGGAATCTAACCAATCAAAGTGTTCTGTGTCATTTTACACAGCGTGGGAAAGTTCTTTGGAATTTTCCCACGCTGTGTAAAATGACAAAGAGCACTCTGATTGGTGGGCTTGGAATCTAACCAATCAGAGTGCTCTGTGTCATTTTACACAGCGTGGGAAAGTTCTTTGGAATTCAGACACTCTGTGTTACTGCAGATACTCCCCCCAGACACCCTGTGTTACTGCAGATCCCCCCCCTCATTATTTTTATGGCCCCCACCTACCACGCAGGGGTGGGGGCGGGGGGAGGACAGTAGGTCCCCCCCCAGTGTGTATCAGGGTCCCTGAGGACAGGTGTCAATCCATATCTGCCAAGTGACCCTATGTAGGGGGAACAGTCCCTATTCTGCTCTGTGTCAGTGTGTATCAGGGATCCTTAGGATAGGTGTCAATCCATATCTGCCAAGTGACCCTATGTAGGGGGAACAGTCCCTATTCTGCTCTGTGTCAGTGTGTATCAGGGATCCTTAGGATAGGTGTCGATCTATATCTGCCAAGTGACCCTATGTAGGGGGAACAGTCTCTATTCTGCTCTGTGTCAGTGTGTATCATGGTCTCTGAGGACGGGGAACAGTCTCTATTCTGCTCTGTGTCAGTGTGTATCAGGGGCTTTGAGCACAGGTGTCAATCCATACCTGCCAAGTGACCCTATGTAGGGGGAACAGTCTCTATTCTGCTCTGTGTCAGTGTGTATCATGGTCTCTGAGGACGGGGAACAGTCTCTATTCTGCTCTGTGTCAGTGTGTATCAGGGGCTTTGAGCACAGGTGTCAATCCATACCTGCCAAGTGACCCTATGTAGGGGGAACAGTCTCTATTCCGCTCTTTGTCAGTGTGTATCAGGGGCTTTGAGGACGGGGAACAGTCTCTATTCTGCTCTTTGTAAGTGTGTATCATGGTCTCTGAGGACGGGGAACAGTCTCTATTCTACTCTGTGTGAGGAGGAGGAACGGGAAATGAGTAGCTCGGCATCCAACCTTGTGCAAATGTGGTCTTTCATGCTGTCGTGCCTGTTGAGGGACCCTCGTATAAAAAGGCTGAAGGAGAACGACCTGTGCTGGGTGTCCACGCTACTAGACCCCCAGTCTCTATTCTGCTCTTTGTCAGTGTGTATCATGGTCTCTGAGGACGGGGAACAGTCTCTATTCTGCTCTGTGTCAGTGTGTATCAGGGGCTTTGAGGACAGGTGTCAATCCATACCTGCCAAGTGATCCTATGTAAGGGGAACAGTCCCTATTCTGCTCTGTGTCAGTGTTTATCAGGGTCTCTGAGGACAGGTGTCAATATGTCATATGTCAGGTGTCAATCCATATCCATTGTGATTTAGGAATGTTAGGTGATTTCTGCCCTTTATGTATTAAAACCAGACTCTGCATCAACTGTGTAATTTTCCATGGGAGTTTTGCCATGGATCCCCCTCCGGCATGCCACAGTCCAGGTGTTAGTCCCCTTGAAACAACTTTTCCATCACTTTTGTGGCCAGAAAGAGTCCCTGTGGGTTTTAAAATTCGCCTGCCTATTGAAGTCAATGGCGGTTCGCCCGGTTCGCCGGTTCGCGAACGTTTGCGGAAGTTCCCGTTCGCCGAAAATTTCGGGTTCGCGACATCACTAGAGACGGGACCTAGACACGATAGGGGGCAACACAAAGTAATCCCGCAACTATCACCACACTATCCCCATCCACTCACTCCGAGGCCACAAGACACATCACACACCCATAAGCTAGTGAGACACGACTGGGGAACAGAACAGCTATCAGACATAGCCGATACTGCCCACCCCCCTCCACCTACGACCCCGCAGTACTCAGGGTGATCTCTTTAGACGTGTGCCTATCACCCTAACAGTTCTACACCTCAATTAACTTGTTATAACATTGAATGTACTAAGAAAAAATGTGTGACTAGAATCTTGCAAAATGCTTATGATAGTGTCTGACGTATGGAGGCTATTGTGGCCTTGCACATGTACTCTTCATTGCACACGAAAAATAAAGAATTAAAAAAATATATATATATATAAGCTGCTAAACAAAAAAAAAAAAAAAAAAACCTAAGCAGTAATCCCCCTTCCCCTTGTGAAAAAGGTCACTAACTTCCCATGCACATAACCGATACTCTCAGCCTGTCATTAGAGCCAAGGCTTTCTCTTTGAAGCTTCAGACGTTGCAAGATACCAGCAAAGTTGATGGGTGCTGCCTTCCTGCCTTCACAACTTTGTGGTTAAACGTCGTAAGGTTAGATGGTGCCCATGACCTCCTGGTCCTGCTTACATTCAGAGCTATTGTTTGATTGTCAGTGCTATTCCTTCGGTGAGTACTTTATTGCTTGGTATCAAATGAATGTTATTATTACAAATAAGGTTATACTTAGTAAAATTTCTGCCAAATTTTTAACCAATTATTTATTATAAGATTTGTGTGGAAAGATGACCTAGTTTTTCTTTTTTAGCTGTTCTTTATTCTCGACTGAGAAATGAGTTCTGCTGGATCAGCAGCCATGTTTAGTGACTAAATCCATCATTACTTGAGGTTCGTTGTTAGCCAACCTGGAAACTGGAAATAAAAGTAGAATATGAGAAATCTCTTGAGGGGTACAATACATATTGTAATATATAAGAATATAATGCTTAATTGGCACATTGTGCAGCATAGCCATTTTTCCTCACGTTTATTTTTGTAGGAAATGAATAGCATGTTATATTTGTAAAGAATGTGTAAGGGCATAAAACAAGTACTTAAATGTTTAAATAGATAGGCAACTTAAAGGAACAAACAGGTAAAAAGTTAAACTAAGCATACAATGTGTGTGTGTGTGCGTGTGTGTGCGTATGGTTTATTCATCTGTCTGTTTTTGTGTCTGTGTGTCTGTCTATATCGCTATCTTTGTTTTCTGATTTATATTCTCATTAATCAGAAAAAAAGCACTGCTTTTTACTAGAAAAAGGTGCTAGAAAGAGTGCTGAACTGTGTAAAATGTGGAGAAGCTTTTACGTTTTTCACATGGAGGGGTGCTATACTTCACCCCTGTAATTTGATCCTGCCCCTCTCCATGTACTTTGCCCTTAACCTGTTAGATTTTGCTCCCTGAAGGGAAACTATAGGCACCAAAACAATGATAGTTTTTTGTTTCAGATATTCCTTCTTTAAAAGATTTATCGACTGCTGTGTTAATTGAACATTGCAGAATGGCAATGTTTTCAGTTACAGGGGCAAAAAGGGGGTGGGAGGTGAGGTAAACATGGCATCCAGACCCCTTGAGATGGAGGAAACTCCTGCAGGCTCTAGAAGGCCATTAACAGAGCAGGAGATAAGAAATTCTAAATTAAACAGACTGTACAGTAAAAAGGTTTAAACATTCTATCACACTTTTCAGAAAGTGTAAGTCACAGACAATTGCTTCATAAACAAAGTGATTTAACTCCTAAATGTCAGGTAATTGAGCTGTAAGAGTGAAAAGGCATGATCTATACATCAAAACTGCATCAATTTGCTAAAGTTGTTGTGGCACCTAGTATCCCTTTAATGTACAAATATGCATATTCCAGATATCCCATCATGCAACAATGCATTTCAGGGAGGTATCTTCACAAGATACCACCCTCCCCTCCATGTGCTCAAGTCCCCCCCCCCCCCCCCCCAACACACAGACACGTGCATACACAGACTCTGGCACATACTGTCAGGGCAATACTCGTGCCATCCAGATGGCTAGGTGTGGCCACCCCACTGGTGGCAAACTGAGGAATTGAGCCTGGATCCTTCAATGTCCTGGGACTGCTATTCTGCCTCTGAGCTATAGCAGAACCTATTGGACGTTTCCTAAAGCTGCTCCTGCCACACTATATCCACTTTAGGCAGATTGCGCATTAAAGGGTCACTCCAGGCACCCAGACCACTTCTGCTCATTGGAGTTGTCTGGGTGCCAACTCCCACTACTCCTAACCCTGCAACTGTAATTATTGCAGTTTTTATAAACTGCAATAATTACCTTGCAGGGTTAACTCCACCTCTAGAGGTCACTTCCTGGATTATAGCACAGAAAACCTGTGCTAGAGCGTCACTGGACGTCCTCACGCTGTGTGAGGACCTCCAGCGTCGCTCATTTCCCCATAGGAAAGCATTGAAATTCGTTTTCAATGCTTTCCTATGGGGAGCGCTAATGCGCATTAGGTCTCAGGGGATCAGTTTCGCCCGCCGGCCGACGGAATCAGAGGGAGGAGCGGCACGGAGGAGGAGGCAGCGACGAGGGACATCGCCGCTGCCT
Source organism: Pelobates fuscus (assembly GCF_036172605.1). Taxonomy (NCBI): domain Eukaryota; kingdom Metazoa; phylum Chordata; class Amphibia; order Anura; family Pelobatidae; genus Pelobates; species Pelobates fuscus. Next base: position 325,902,892 of record NC_086318.1, on the reverse strand, counting down.
CAGATAAGTGACTGAAGGGGGTTTCACCCCTACAGTAACTGGGGATTGGTGGGTGGGAGGGAGAGGGACCCTCCAGTGCCAGGAAAACGGATTGTTTTCCTGGCACTGGAGTTACCCTTTAACTAGGTATTTAAACCTGTCTTGTGTACAGATTCACAGCCCAGGTGGCTTCTTACCTGGTCACCTTTGACTGTGTTTTATCTGCAAGGGTGAACATACATCTCTGCACTTTGGACTCCACCCCAGGTAAGACCCTGACACATACACACTGTCACACAGACATGCACATTGAAACACACACTGGCACATAGATACACACTGACACACACTAACACATATATTCATATACACAGACTAACACAGATACACACACTGGCTCATGCGATCAGATTGACACACTGGCATGTTTACTCAGATATATATACACACATGCACACACACACACACAGCCACCCTCCTGTTTGCTTACCTTTGTATCCAGGAGGGTGGCTTGCTTGAAGTTATGGTGCTGGCTGAAGCTGACTGGAGTGAGCATGCAGCATGCTCTCTTCTTCTCTGCTGCCTCCTCCCTTCAGTCCTCCCGGGTGGGAAGCTCTCTTTGAAGCTGGGAGGAAGTGGCTGTCACTTCCTCCCTGCTGGCTGATATCACAGGGGCTCGGTAGGCTCTTTAAGAGCCGGCACCCGTCCGGGTCTCTGATTAGTGGGTAATATGAGGGTGTTGGGGGCACAAACCATACACAATATAATGGAAATCACACACACATCATATTGTGTATGACTTGCGGGTGTCAGTGAGCCAGATTCAACATGCAGGAATCTCCCGGAGCTACCGGTAGACTTGATGTCTGCATGTGCTATCAATAATATATTAAGGTTATTACTAGTGTTGTCTGTTGTCCCATTTTTCTTTTTTACATTATTTTATAACATTTTTTTTTTTTATTTATTTATGATCTCTATGCCTTACCAGAAACACTCAAGTTCAAGTACATGTCTGGCTGAGTCACATAGGAAATTCAGTTAGCAAGAACTGCAGTGCTGAAGTTAAGACATTACTACTAAACAGTTTAGTTCAATGTCTATGTACAGAATATCAAAGGTCCTTAAAGGGACACTCCAGGCACCCAGACCACTTCTGCTCATTGGAGTGGTCTGGGTGCCAACTCCCATTACCCTTAACCCTGCAAGTGTAATTATTGCAGTTTTTCATAAACTGCAATAATTACATTGCAGGGTTAACTCCACTTCTAGTGGCTGTCTACTAGACAGCCACTAGAGGTCAATTCCAGGAAACCTGTGCTAGAGCGTCGCTGGACGTCCTCACGCTGTGTGAGGACCTCCAGCGTCGCTCAAAACCCCATAGGAAAGCATTGAAATGATTTTTCAATGCTTTCCTATGGGGAGACGTAATGCGCATGGAGAGACTCAAAGAATGGAGCCAGTAAATGATTATCAGAGACAGGGGAAGTACAGTGATGTTTATGGAATAGTAGAAGCACCAGGCTTAAAGGGACACTATAGGCACCGAGACCACTTCAGCTCATTGAAGTGGTCTGGGTTCACTTCCCCAGGTCCCTCAACCCTGCAAAGGTAATTATTGCAGTTTTAGGAAACTGCAATACATACCTTTCAGGGTTACCTCCACTTCTAGTGGCTGTCTACCAGACAAACAAATTTGGTTTCCTGACATTATAGTTTCCCTTTAAACAATTACAGCAGGCAATGGAGGTTGCATCAGGAGCGTACATCAGCTCTGCCAATTCCACTCTGATGCAAACAACATATGACAACCCAGTAGAAGTTAATATAAGGACTTATAAGGTGTATAAAATATGGATTTCTTTAGTTGAACAAAATCACACTAAAACATTATTTGATATAAAACGATAGTATTGACCTACTGTTCAATAAATTGCCCCTGTATCTCACTTAACCAAGTTTCTAGCAACTCCAAACAGTTTTTAGAAATCCTGGTTTACTAGTATGGGTTAATAACAGTCAATGCTCTGGTTTTAAGAACTGACGATTTTACCCTTGAAACTAGCAGCTAGACATTAGTTTTAAATATCCATAAAGAGGATTTGAAAGAGTATGACTGGTTATCAGCTGACCTAGTCATAACAAAGATATCAGCTGATATTTTATAAATGCTCACAGTTACGAATTGTACACTAAAATTAGTAGTTGACATTCCCATTGTCGCTCTACAGGTTTTGTTTATGGAAACGGAGTAATATTCAGAAACACTAGTATAAAAATACTCAGAGTATAAAGAACCTATTTTTTTTTTGCAATGATTATATAAGTTACAATATATTCAGTTTTGAATATTTAGTTTCCTTTTAATGCTATTATGCAAATGCATCATGCAAAAATGTATGAAACCATACACACTTCATCACGACCTCAGTGGAATAGCACAGGATATGAGGAACTTCCCTTCTGGGAAGTCTCCCCCACATGTTCAGCAAAAAATATACGTTGAAATCATAAATCTCCTGAAAATGTATCTTTTAATGAGTAAGCATATTATCAGCTGAACTGACACATAGCTCTACAAAATACACTTTTGAACATTAATACTAGGGATGTTGCTTTGCATAGCGCCCTCCAAGGCATTAATCAATTCTAAGTTGGACTAAAATGTGTGCTATACTACAAAGAACTTCAATTCACATCAGTAAAGATTTATCCAGTTCTAGAAAATACTAAAATTGTAATTATATGCTATTCCCTAAAGATCCATTAAGAAATAACTAAATTAAAACATATACTCTCTATAAAGCAGATTATATTTAAACAGAATCATTGTAATTGGAAACTAATAATGCTTAATAGGAAATGCTTAATTTATTTGAAAGAAATGAGGCATAAATTAAATAATGTCATTTTCTACAAGCCATCTCTGACATATATCATATTTAAGGAGTCAGTATCTGGTCATTATGCTAATACTTCCAGGTAACATGTAAAACTGCACGACTGGGGATATTCATTAACCTCTTTACTACAGAATTATTGTCTTGAATCGTGAGATGCAGTGCTAGCACACACATGAAACCACGATTTCGTATATAGATTGGATTTCAAATATTCCTAACAATTTCATTATTTATATTTACTTGATTATAATATTTCATTCAACTGTTTATACTTTGCAGAGATATTACAGGGATACATTATTTTGTCATTTATTCTGTGTCCTTTTTCTTGTAATATTAGTGGCAAGATCTAAAATGTTAGAACAGTAGTAGAGAGACCCTTTTTTGTTACACTTGGGGTACGGATGACAAATATAGATAAATAAAATGGTTAATTTCCCTGCTTACTGTAGTTACATGAAGAATCTCTATATTTCACAGAACATTTCAGGTTGCATATTACCTATTGCTTTTTCCTCCATAGTATTAGTGACATTTTGCCGTTATATAGTTTGTATTTAATACGTAGTCCAATTAAAAATAAAAAAAAGTCCAATACATGCGTAGGTTTTGTCATAAATATACAGATTTTCACAGACTTTAAAATAAAGGTTAGCTGCATCTTACCAGCAGCCACTTTACGTGTTATTTCTTGTAACACATCACTGTAGATGTTCATACTCTAGATTTTGATTTTTTAGCTGGACAGATAAAATACTTTTTACTCAGAAATATGGCATATCACCAACCACCACTGGTTTAATACCTAATATAAATACATGTTTTGTGACTATTTTTAGGGATCTCCTGAATAATGTACCTTCTTGTAAACATGGAAGAAAATGTTTCCTAAAGACATCACAAAGAACTACCTCACTTGAAGAAAGTTACAGCTTAAATGTATCTGATATTTGCAAGCCATCACTGGCCATATTTACGGTACACATAAATAAAAAATAAAAAAAACTGGGCGTAAATGTCAATCTAGCAGAGATCTCTTAATTCTTAAAGGACCACTATAGTGCCAGGAAAACATACTCGTTTTCCAGGCACTATAGTGCCCTGGGGGTGCCCCCACCCTCAGGGACCCCCTCCCACCGGGCTGGATGGAGAGTAAAGGGTTAAAACTTACCTTTATCCCAGCGCCGGGCGGGGAGCTCTCCTCGTCCTCTCCGCCTCCGATCCTCCCTTTCGGCTGAATGTGCATGCACGGCAAGAGCTGCGCGCGCATTCAGCCGGTCTCATAGGAAAGCATAGGAAATGCTTTCCTATGGACGCTTGCGTGCTCTCACTGTGATTTTCACAGTGAGAATCACGCAAGCACCTCTAGCGGCTGTCAGTGAGACAGCCACTAGAGGATTTGGAGGCTGGATTAACCCATTTATAAACATAGCAGTTTCTCTGAAACTGCTATGTTTATAAAAAAAAAGGGTTAATCCTAGAGGGACCTTGCACCCAGACCACTTCATTAAGCTGAAGTGGTCTGGGTGCCTAGAGTGGTCCTTTAAGCTTTGCGTCTTATGTTTCATATTTTGCATATTCAAAAGAAATGAGACATAGGCTTAACTCCGCAGGATTTGTTTAATACAACACAAGTCATGTTTAGCCCGTAAAAATGTTTTCTTTTTTATAGAAATTACACTGTAGGCACTATAACTGCTTCATCTCATTGAAGTTTGTTAGTGTCTTAAGTCCTCTTGCCCCATCCCTCCATTCAGCATTAAACTGTTTTTAATGGTTTAATGCGAGAGTCCCCAGGAAACCATAGCCTTTGTGCTGCTTTTGGTTAATGAAGAATGATTAAACATGAGATGCTGTGGTGTCAGCTGACTACTTTCAGCCTATCACAACACATGTTGATGGCATGAATTGGTATGGCTCAAAAGAAGTGTGCAATCTCTTCCTTACCAATTCCTCCAGTAGTAGCTAGGCTTTGGGTGACCAGGGAACCATAGTTAGTATTAAACTCCTTTAAAACTAAGTGGAGTGACAGCTCTAAGGGCTCCAGAAATGATAACCAAAACAGTGTGATGTAATGGTTATAGTGCCTGCAGTGTCCCTTTAAGCTACAATTAATCAAAACTCTACTAGTACACTTACTCCATTTCAGTTCTCTATCTCCTACCTCCATTATGGTATTTTCCAATTTGTCTAAAATCCATTTGTTTTTTAGAGATTTCCACCACTTTCCCCCATTTAAATTCAAAATCTAAATTCCATTGTTAATTCTCCGTAGTCCTCAGTTTGGAATTAAACTCCACCAATGTTTATGTGAATCTGAATATTTTCCAAAATATATAATCTCTTCCTCGATAATGGCGATATCGTTTTTCCTCTATAATATTTGTAAGGATTTGAAAGGAATATAGAAGCTTCACAACTCCTGAATATTTACAGTTTTCTAATTCGTCATTTATCTTTCTATTTGCCATTCATTCTCTTAACCTTTTAATTTGAAATTATGTACACTCTCTTAATTCCCAGCTTTTAGAAACCAACATTAAAGACACATACATGTGTTTGTTTAGAAGCCAATCTTCTAGACTTTGTTTTAATTTTTTTAATTTTTTTTTTTATAAATTCCGCTGAAAAACACTGGCATATATATTCTGTTTCTCCTCCTTTGAGCCTGCCGGCTGTCAATACACTTTTGACATGTGTATATTTTTTCTTCTCTAGACTGAATGCTGTATCATTTCAAAGAGAGATCTCATTAAAGTTTCATCATATGAGAAGAGTCAGAATCCCCATGTGCCATATGATTGAAACAAGGAGGCAAAATGAGTACACTGTTCTCACAATTTCCAAGGCTATTTGTAAATATCATCTAATTAAAGTGTTTCAGTACATAGAGTTATCTTTAGTATGATCAACCCCTGATACATTTTCAAAGGAAATTAAAATTTTGTTTCACTTATTGCTTTGAGCTTAATAAATCTAGTCATTTTGCTTGATACATTAAGAATGTAAAAAAATACTTCATTTTCACAAGTGTGCAGTTTAAAGATTTTTAATTGTTTTATAAGCAATGAGGTGTGTGTGTATAAGATGAACATCTTGCAAGATTTGAGCTTGAGAGCAGTAGTATATATGCACGCTATTAACTGGTGATTTGTTATACAAACACAGAAGGCTCTGTTTGCTTGTTTTCCATCAAGTTATTTGTAAGCAAAGATTTTCAGTCTAAATATAATGAGAAATATGCATCATTTAAAAAAAAAATACATATATTTTGTCCTACTATACTTCTTTCTCTATATGAAGATGTACCATTAGGTAAATAAAACAGCTTGCATTTTTGTTATAGATTGTGTACAATGACGTTTTGTTTGCTCTAATGAAGCCCTATCTCATCTGCCTAGTTTTAACTTGTAACTGGGTTTATTTATTTTTAAAATAAAATGTATTAATCAATCATCTGTATATGAAGACATATTTAAATCCCTTTTTAATTGATAAATAAATTGATATTCAGTTTACTTAATTATAAATATGTCTAGTAAATACAATAGTTAAGTGCATACTGGAGACCAGTTGACTAGTGAAATTAAATGTTTATATGTAGAAAGACACAGACAATGTTACTGACTTACTTACAAGCTCATTGATGCACAGTCTCACAGACAATCTCATTGATATACATATGCTCATTGACCTGAACACAAGCTCACTGATGCACACAAATAGGCTCACTGACAAACAATCTCAATGACTCACATATTAAAGCTTTCTACCGACAAGCTCACCGACGCGCTCACACTCTCCCTACAGACAAGCCCATTGACACACACATGCTCACTAACACACAGATTCACTACAGACAAGCTCCCTGACACACACATGCTTACTACAGACAAGCTGACTGCACACACATACAAGCTCACTCACTAGCAGGTGCAAACACAGTAGCTTCCTCACTAGCGCACGCGCACACACACTCACTTCCTAGCACGCACACACACAGAACCCCACTCACTAGCAGATGCGCGCACACACACACAAGCTCACTCACTAGCAGAGGCAAACACACACAGAAGCTCACTCACTAGCAGGTACACACACACACACAAGCTTACTCACTAGCAGATTCTCACTCACTAGCAGATGCAAACACACACACACACAAGCTCACTCACTAGCACATGCAAATGCACACACAGAAGCTCACTCACTAGCGCACACACAAAGCTTACCTGGCACTGGTAGATGAAGGTGTCAATGTCTGGCCTCTTCATTCCAGCGAGGTCAGAGATAGGCTTGTGTTCGGGAGGTTGGGCATGCGGGGCTGTGGCATGCAGCTGTAATTGCTGCACACTGTGCAGGGAGACTGACAGGTCTCCCTCCGGCTGCAAGCAGAGTAAATGAGGCCGCACCAGCCCCTAGGTCGCCCCTCATTACTCCTCTCTAACAAATATATTTAAAAATAGGTTTCTCTCCCACCTGTCAATCCATTCTTCAATGGTGACTCTATGCAATAAAATTGACTGGCAGGGAGAGCAGAAAGAATCTCCCACAGACAGTCCTTCTGCTTTCCACCCAAAGCAACTACAATGCATGTGTTGTGGTTGCTACGGAAATTCTCAAGCTGGTCCTACAAGTGCTGGTTAGGGAGTATAGGTTCACCTTGTTCCGACGCGGACATGCTGGCAACAAAGACAGCTTACCCAAACAGGGCAAATCAGTGAAGACCACAGGAGGAGCATAGGCAGACCTGAGGTGGGTATTGTAGAAGTGTAACACCTACCTGTGTACAGGGCCAGACTGTCCATAGGTCCTGGTGGGACCAAAGCTCCAGGCGGCACTTTGACTGGGACGGCATTTTACTGCCCATATACACTAACAAATGTGCTGCACAGGGCTTGTAGGTCTATTTGCATATATATGTGCTGGCTTACACAATGAAGAGGGTCCGGGAGCCTGTTTGCACCTCCAGCAGCATCATGCCCTCTCTCGAGCTGCAAGAACGTGGCAGCGGGATGCTATGGCAATGCTCCAGCATGCGTTGCATGCCACGCGAAGTGTTGCCATAGTAACCAACGGTCACGCCATGTATGTTGTTCAACAGAAATAATTGCCAAACGGACTACTTTTTTATTCTTTTATGCTGGCTGCTGTTTCATACTATAGAGTGCCTTCTGGTAGGTGTTACAGCTTACAACTGAAATATGTATTAAAGATGTTGCCCCCATAAAACACATTTCCCTCCCTCTTCCTTTGAATTTTGCCTGGAGCTGCAAAGTCCAAGGACCCTTCCAATAACTTGAGATTCATTTTCTTCCTGAAACAGCTAGTTTTGTTTACCAAGGTGGCTCAGTGTGTCATCATAAATAAACATTTGCTTTGGGGAAATAATCTCCACCATTATTTTAACCCATGGTAGGCAGGAGGTGATTTCCTTACTGTCCTCTTCTCAACCAGTTAAGTGCTTTAATACTGTACTTACTGTATTTACTATACTATAACTCTACTTATTCATTTGTGGGCATATGTGAAAAAATATGTATTTTTGCTTTTTTGTTAGAAGTCTTTCTGAAATATTGTAAGATGCATACTTGTAAAAACAGAATATTCAAGGATAGGATATAATCTTTCAATGTAGGGTAATAACTGCTTGATTCAAGGATAAATCTGACTGCCATTCTGGGGTTAACCCCTTCCCGACCGCGGATGGAAATTTTCCATCAACCTTGTCTTTCAGTTAAGGACCGTTGACGGAAAATTTCCGTCATTTACTAAAGTTAACCCCAGATTGCGGCGATCGCGGTGCTGGGGTTAACGGTGCTCCAGCACCGGTGCTCAATGTACTTACCTTCCGCCTCCCTGCACTTCCGGGTTCTGTGTGAAGTGCAGGGAGACGGATCAGTGCTGCTGATCTTCTCCCTGTGTAAAAAAAGAATTAAAGTTAAATCCCCCCCCCCTTTCCCCTGTTTTAATAAAATGAACCCCTTCCCTGCCAATTGATCACTGACTACACTGACTACAGTGATCAATTGGCAGGGTATACATTTTAATGTCATCTGATTTTTTTTTAACCCCTGATTTATTAATTAATTTAAATATTTAAAAATTATATATTTAGCTAGCTGGGATGGGTGGAAGTTAGTGGGGAATTGAGGAATTTGGTGTTAGGCTAACTAGGGGTTAACGTTAAAACAGTTTTAAAATAAGCTTTAAAAAGGTCAAACAAAATGTTTTTTAAATGTTTTAGTAACGTTTAAGTAAAAAAAAATACCACCCCCCCTTTACCCAGTCTAAATAAAAATTAACCCCTTCCCTGCCAGTTGATCACTGCCTACAGTGATCGAAATACAGAGCACAGTATTATACTGTGATCTATTTTTTTTTAACCCCTGAGGATTAACTTTCTTTTATTTTTGTTATCCCTTAGGGGTTCAATTTATTTAATTAATTTAAATATTTTATAATTATATATTTTTCTAGCTGGGGTGGGTGGGAGTTATGGGAAAATGGGGAATTTACGGTTAGTGCTGCTTACTGCTAGTTAGGGGTTAACGGTAAAAGAAAAAGTTTAGAAAAAAATGTAAAAGTGTAATAAAAAGTTAAGATAGTGTAAAACATTTAATAAGTAAAAAAAAAAAGAGTTTAAAAACGGGTTTTTACAAAGTAAAAAAAGTTTTACAAAGTAAAAAAATAAATTTAAAAATGCTCATTACCACTACACTTGGTACAAGCTAGCGGAAAAATGATCAGACGCTGAGGTTCAAAATATGCCTTTTGAATTACCCTGGGATGTCTTCTTTAAGAAATGGTATGCCTTTATGGTGTAATTGGATTATATAGCCTTGTAAAATACTCTAAAATGGGACATGAACACAGCGTAAAAATTCAAAGTTTGGAAAAAAATGGAATGGCTGTGTCTCAAATAAGCCCCTTCAATGTCCACATATACCTGGCAAAGGTACATACGGGGGTATTGCTGTACTCAGCCGACATAGCTGAGCAACATATGAAGTAGTATACAGTTGTAGTACACATAAGGTTTGCAAAATATACTGCGCAAACTCACTTTGTGTGTCAAAAAGGCAAAAAAATGCTTATTACCATTAAACTTGGTACAAGCTAGCGGAAAAATTATCCCACGCTAAGGTTCAAAATATGCCTTTTGAAATACCCTGGGATGTGTTCTTTAATAAATGGTATGCCTTTATGGTGTAGTTGTAATATGTAGCCTGGTCAAGTGCTCCAAAGTGGGACACGGACGCATCAAAACCCTCTATGAAAATTCACACTTAAAAACCTTAACTTGTTACGTCTCTTGTACAGCAGTGTAACTTCACAAAATAGTGTCTAGGTCATACATTGGGCATATTGTTTTACTCAGAAGACTTAGCTGAGCATAATTTGGGGGGTTTGAACTTAGTGGCACATATAAAATGTACAAAATGCCCAGCAAAAATGTAATCCGTATGTAAAAAAATGCCCAAAATTATTTTTTACAACATACTTTGGCATATATTGGTGAAAAAATGGGGGCATGCTAAGGCACAATATGCACCTTATGAGATATCCTGGAGTGTCTACTTTTATAAATGGTAGGCCGTTGTGTTTTTTTTTTGAACAGTCAAACTGCTATAATACCCCAAATTGAATCATAGGCCCATTAAATCTGCCTCTCAAAATTCGACTGTAAATGTTGAAACGGACAGGTCTCCTATATGGCACTGTAGCTTCACGAAATAGTGCCAAAGACATACAATGGGGGTATCGTTGTACTCAGCAGAAGTAACTGAACACAAAATAAAACTTTGTACAGGAATAGTACACACCAACTTTACAAAATACACATGAGAAGTTCTTTGTTATAAGTTTGTGTGCCAAAAACTCCAAAAAACTAAATTTTACTCCAATATTTAGCAGAGATTGGCGGTGAAATGGCTACTTAGAAAGTGTCAAAACAACCTTAGGACAATAGCCTGTGATGTCTACTTTATATAAATATATACTTTTGTGTGGCAATTTTGTTTTCTTTTATGGCTATTAAGCTTACAAGACAAACATACCAAATTCTAAAATCGCTTCACATTAAAAGTTTATTTTACTCCTTGTGCTTTGTGACCTGTAACTACCAAAAAAACCTTAAAATCCCAGACACATTATATATTCTGTAAATCAGGACAACTAAATAAATTTATTTTTAATTACTTTCTTTAACCTGCACTAATTAGGCACACATTATTATTGCAAAAACTGTACAAAAAACAAATTTCTCTTTTTTTTTTGCATTTTTCTGTATTTTTTTTAATAATAAATAAGCATTTATATATATGTTACATCAAATTAAAGCCCTTTATGTCCTTTAAAAAACAGCATATACCGTATTTATCGGCGTATAACACGCACTTTTTTCCCCTGAAAATAGGGGAAAAATCGTGGGTGCGTGTTATACGCCGATATCCCATAATTACTTACCTGTCCTGAAGCGTGGGCCGGCTTCACAGCTTGCACCGCGGTACAGGAACTTTAATTTCATGTTCCGGTTTCCAGTGGGACTGAAAGGAAGTGTGCACAATAGTGTGCACACTTCCTTTCAGTCCCGCCGGAAACCGGAACATGAAATTAAAGTTCCTGTACCGCGGTGCAAGCTGTGAAGCCGGCCCACGCTTCAGGACAGGTAAGTAATTAATGGAGGGGAAGTACACTATGGGAGGGGGAAGTACACTATGGGAGGGGAGGGGGGGAAGTACACTATGGGAGGGGAGGGGGGGAAGTACACTATGGGATGGGAGGGGGGGGAAGTACACTATGGGAGGGGAGGGGGGGAAGTACACTATGGGTGGAGAGGGGGGGGAAGTACACTATGGGAGGGGAGGGGGGGGAAGTACACTTTGGGAGGGGAGGGGGGGAAGTACACTATGGGAGGGGGGGGAGTACACTATGGGAGGGGAGGGGAGGGGGAAGTACACTATGGGAGGGGGGGGAGTACACTATGGGAGGGGAGGGGAGGGGGAAGTACACTATGGGAGGGGAGGGGGAAGTACACTATGGGAGGGGAGGGGGGAAGTACACTATGGGAGGGGAGGGGGGAAGTACACTATGGGAGGGGAGGGGGGAGAATACTATGGGAGGGGGGAGAATACTAGGGGAGGGGGAGAATACTATGGGAGGGGAGGGGGAGAATACTATGGGAGGGGAGGGGGGAGAATACTATGGGAGGGGAGGGGGGAGAATACTATGGGAGGGGAGGGGGGAGAATACTATTGGAGGGGAGGGGGAGAATACTATGGGAGGGGAGGGGGGGAGAATACTATGGGAGGGGAGGGGGGGAGAATACTATGGGAGGGGAGGGGGGAGAATACTATGGGAGGGGAGGGGGGGAGAATACTATGGGAGGGGAGGGGGGAGAATACTATGGGAGGGGAGGGGGAGAATACTATGGGAGGGGAGGGGGGGGAGAATACTAGGGGAGGGGGGGAGAATACTATGGGGGGAATACTATGGAAAGGGGGGGGACACTATGGGATGAGGGGGGAACACTATGGGATGAGGGGGGAATACTGTGGGATGAGGGGGGGGAAATACTATGGGAGGGGGGAAATTTCCTGGAATTTCTTTCTAAAAATGAGGTGCGTGTTATACGCCGGTGCGTGTTATACGCCGATAAATACGGTAATATGTGTCGGTGCAATAAACGAGAGAGATGCAAATTGCAGTTGAACGCATACAGCAACAATATGCAAAAATTGCTTGTGTCATTAAGCGTAAGACAAGCTTCTGAAGCTGTGTCCTTAAGGGGTTAAGAAGGAATTTTTTTCCTAGCTTGTTGCAAAATTGGAAGTGCTACAAATTGGGTTTTTTGCCTTCTTTTGGATCAACAACAAAAAACAAATGTGAGGAAGGCTGAACTTGATGGACGCAAGTCTCTTTTCAGCTATGTAACTATGTAAAAAAAAGGAAACCTCTCTAAGATGGTTTATTCTCTCAATATTGCTGTTCAAGATAAAACGGTATTAAAGAAAAAATAACCATACATGAGCTGGATTCTGTTCAGCATTAACTTACTTTGCAAAGTAAATGTTATCCAGTGATAGGGAGGAATGCTGATAATTATATTTCATTATTTATATGTGAAATTTAGATATTTAAATAAATTGCTCTAACTTCAATTATAGAATATGATAGAAGATTCATAAAAAAATATATGTAAAAAATATATTTTACATATATATTTGCATTGAAGAGGCCTTGATTTAACATAATAAATATTTTGGGATGTAATATTTTGATGTTGTTTGATACACTGATTTATTTATTTATTTTGTCAGTCTTTCTTTTATTGAGGAGTAAAGTTGCAAGGGTACAGAATAAAGAAGTGGAGATGATACATACAGGATGGGGATAGTACAGTACAAAATATATCATTTTTGAGAATTGTCAGCCTCTTTTGATATTAATTAAGTAGATTAATGGTAGGGTGTGAGGCTTCCCTGTGCATAACGCATAACATAAAAAAAAAAAAAACTAAAGTAAAATTATACCGGCTTCGTCTATAAGCTAATACCAAACCGATGTACACATGTAAACTATGGTTACCAGTTAGATGACAGGCAGATGAGACATGTAATGTACTCTCTCTTGGTGTAAATGCTTGTAGATGAGTAGGGTAAATAGTGTGGCAGAGAGAGGGGGTGGGTGGACCTCTGAGGCTAGTTAGCAATTTAGTACGATTTAACCTACTGGTATACTGAGTAAGTATTAATAAACGATATCCTGGTATAGGTATTTAGTGAAGTGTGCGTATCGCGGTAATAAACATGCTAGGTTGCTCACCAACCCTACGGAGCTAGTCAAAAGAATACTATACAGAGAGACAACAAAATGAACATGTCTGCTCGGTGGGAGCCTAATAGAGAGTATCTGCTCGGACAGTTCAGGAAGAGTCCCGGAGAGCTCTCGGCTGGGAGTGTTATTTAGTGGGACTGCAGGCTAACGATCAAGCAGTCAGCCGGTTCCCCTGCTGGGAGTGATGGCACCTCGAACTGGCTGGGTCCGCAGGAGGATGGTGAGTTGCAGGTATTTTTATTTTTATGTTTATAACTGATATATTTTTATATTTTGAAACAATAATTTTAAAAGTGTATCCAAAAATAAGTCATTTAAAAATCTTATCTAAAAATAATAAATTGTAGCTGTAACATGGAATCCTTCTCTACATCATGGTCCCATGCTTTCAATGCAACCAACGTGACCATGCCGCTGTATACCTTCTGCATATTAGGAGATCTTGAGCATTTCTTTTATTTACTTTTTTGTATTAATCCCATTGTGTGGAAGAGCAATATGGGATACTCATTTCTTTGATTTACTTTTTGGCTGTAAACCCTTGCCTCTAAATGATATTTTTATTTGAATTAACCTCCATACATTTGGAAAACTTAAGTCACAAAAAGTGCCACTGGATAGATGTTTATTTGCCTTATTTTGAGCAACTATAAAAAATGTAACTTCAATGACCCAATTCACAAAGTAGCCATAGCTTTTTCTATGCTCCAGAAAATCATGAAATTCTTTATACTCTAACATGTTCTAAATTGTAGCACAGCTAGCTGCAGTATCATATTGGAAATGGTTCATTTTTGGAATATTGACCCTTTCCTACACTCTTAGGAGACAACCAGAGCTGGGAACAATACGTCTAAAAAAAAACTAATTGTATTCATAAAGTAATTATTTGCATTCCTTTAGTATTGATCATGAAATTATTTAATATTGGGTTATTGTATTTTAGTTTTAGACTATTTACTAATAACATTTATCTAGATATTTGTTTGCTCTTACAATGTTAAATAAATATAGTTTATATTGAGCTGTTTCCATGCAGACAAGTTTATTTTAACATTCCCAAATATTCTCAATTATAGGCCTTCAATTATGTTTGCTATAAATGCAGTATTCAATGGTAATAGGTCTTCCCCTACCCCCCTCCCTTAAAATAAAATACAAATAATTTATATAGTTTTAGTAACAAAATACTAATGCAATTAAGTAGTTTCTTTCTACCTTTATATTGTTTGTTTCATTGTTTTTATTGTGTTTCAGTTATGCATATAAATATACAGGAGCATTTTGTCTAAAAGACCACTAAAGTAATTTAATTTCAATAAAATGGATTTGGTGTAATGATCCTGTCATTTTATCATGCAATGTAAAACATTGCAGTTTTGTATAAAATAGATATAAGCATCGTGAAAGAGAAAATGTGAACATAAGTTTAATGCTATAAAGAGAGAAACTTACAAAATAAATCAGGTTACAGTAAAAGTTTCTTATTACAAGAATTGTGGGAGTCTCTGTTGCCGAAACCTCTCAAGGGATATTGGAATTGAAATGTGTCATCTCTAGGCAGCAAAGTTCATAATTTTAAGGTATGGGTAAATTGGGATGCAAAGCACAAGATAATGTGGAGAGTAGAGTATCTGATTTGGTAAATGCGACTGCTACTAGAAGCCTAGCACATGTTCTATGGATATTTCTGTTACTGACTTTGGTTTGATTACCAGTTATCCTGTTCTCTGTACCCCTGAATTATGGCTTGGCTATCTCTCTAACCATTCTTACTCTAACGTCCAGTAATACGGAGTATAGTACTCTGTGTTGTAGGTGTACTGGACAGGAGTTTACGGGGTAAGTTCCAATCCATAAAAAAAAAAACTAATTGGAATTCTGATTGGTGGTTTAGAAAGTTACAAAATCTTTTTTCTGGTCTGGAATTTTTTTTTTTTTCCTTTTCTTTTTGTTCTCCTGGTTTGGAGTATTAGTAACAGCAAGAACTTTAAAGGGGAATGCAATTTTGCTTTTAATGTATTTATTTGTTTTGTATATTTTTCATGAATAAACATACTGAAAAAAATGGAACACTACAAAAATATGAGTCTCTTTAATATAATATGTTTAAAGCAAATTCAACGTTGTTGACTGGGTCAGTATCATGTAATTATTTCACATAAATAAGAAATCACTTGCTATAATAAATCACTCATTTTTCTTAGACTGTCATTTTATCTCTAGGGTCAACTCTATTCAAACCTTTATTTACTCTATCTAGATCGGCACCACTGTGTATTGATGAGTTGTAAAATGACTTATGTAAAGCAATTCCACAATGCTTCTATCACATTTGAATTACGAATATGGGGCAAGGGTTCAATGTCAGTTTTGCACATTCGAACACTAGACAAAGGAACCTCGAACAGAAAATGAATCCTTTACATTGTAAAATATAACATACAGTATAAAAAATGTAGTTCACTAAAAAGATGATTCTGTCTCTGATGTCTTACCTTTACCTCTTGAAAAGATTGCACAAGTAGCTAAGTAAAATATGAAATTTTATATAATTCTTGGATGATGGTTTTATTGACTATCACATTAATGCACATGTTCAAATGTGGCATTATGTCACCAAAAGGCAAAGAAGGTATTCATTTTTAGATTCATTTTTGAATTCTTAAATTGAAAATTAAATACAGTCTGTAATGTTATATTGAACTAACGCACTGATCAGCCACAACATTAAAACCAGTAACAGGTGAAGTGAATAGTTGATTATATCGTTACAGTGGAACCTGCAGAGGGGTGGGATATTGTCACCATATTGACCCCAAACACACAGACCGTAATCTACAACACAGAATACTATACTCTGTATTACTGAGTAAGGGGGATGAAACAGCTTTACACAATTGATCACAAGTGTAGGGGGCAGCACTCCTGAAGATAAGGGTAACCCTCAAACCCTTCATAAAACTGAGAAAAGAGAACAAAAAATACAGGGTGCACCAGAGAGATATATTAGACCACAAAAAGCTAACTAAACAGTGAAAAAGAACAATAGAGTCCAAAAACCATACCAAAGGTAAATATAGACACAATATGTCTAAACCAGAAGATTTTGTTGAACAAACAACCATCCTAAAAAATACATTTTTAGAAAAAACTAGTCAGAAGATAAACTAGACTCAATAATTAAGAAAGTCAAATCTAATGAAAGAGTCTTCTTACATACAGAGATCAGAATAATACTAAAAGGCCACTCCTTCTATCCCAATTATATTAGATTTTAACAACAAAAACAGATTAAAAAAGTAATTCAAAAACATTTGCATATCCTACAACAGGATGATACTTTAACCCCTTGATGACACATGACATGTCTGACATGTCATGATTCCCTTTTATTCCAGAAGTTTGGTCCTTAAGGGGTTAAATAAGATCATCCCTGCTAGACCAAATGTAATCTTTAGAGGTGCCCCTAATTTTAAATCACTCCTCACAATTTTTTTTTTTACCAGAAATAAATCAACTAAATCTTCCACTTTATCTAATGTACAAGGTTTTTTTAAATGCAGAAAATGTGTTGTTTGCAAAACTACATAGGGGTCAGCATTAAACAAGACTACACATTTTGCATCTAATATTACAAATAAAACTTATAAAATTAAAGATTTTATCATGTGCAATACAAAAAATTTAATCTACCTATTGGAGTGTCCTTGTGGAATACCTAGGTATGACATCTAGAAATCTCAAAACCAGAATATCAGAACATTGCCGTAATATGGCAACATTTGGTAATGTTGATACCAAAAACGGGTATCAGAACCACACGGTATCTAAACATTTTTTAATACATCAAAAACACAGACTCTCTAAAATGTACAGGTATACAAAAATGTACAATCCCATGGTAAGGAGGAGATCCTTTGGATTTAGGAACACTATGAATTAACAATGGTTAACAAACAGGGTAGATGTCAATTTATCTTGACTGTAGAACAGGTACAAGCAGCAATATATGCTCAAGTATCAGAACATAGTGAAGACCACCAGAACTTTCTAGAAATAGCAGATATAGTTTTATAGATGCCAGGATGCCCTGCAGCAAGATTATCATGAAACAAGAAAAGAATAATTGTTCTCTTTGAACTAGGCCAAGCTGTCTTCTTTTGCATATGGTATGTCATGATAGTGGTAAAATACAGCTGGTGGCTGCTATGTTGCCCCCGTGACATTGATTATGGGTCAACTAATCAATTATCAACATTGAGGATTTCAAATCTATAATTGGCAAATCTAGAATGTGACTATAATTTGTTTAGATATTTTGCAATAGGTCTATGTAGAAGTATTGCTGTTCTCAGGGACAGTGGCAGAGTACAAACATTTATAGTAGTGAGACAAATTATTTCTGTGAAACTCCCCATGAAAAATTAAAAATGTTGGAAAAACACATAAAATATAATATAACCTGATGATTTGTCAGCGGTTTGTGCTAAAATGGCTAAATAAAGTGTCGACATTCATTTAGTTAATACTTTAATTATATTTGTAACTTGTGTAATTGTTTTTGATTCCATGACTGCTATTAAAGTCTCTGCATACCACATTTAAAACCATAATTAAGTCCTTTACATATTTGTCCTATAACTGCCAAAATGAATTAAAATCCTAGACATATTAATAAATCTATTTGAGTAAGTTTACTTTAGTTTCACATTTGATGTATAAATGATTGTAGCAAAACTATTATTTTTTCAGTTTACACCTCTTTTGTATTATTTTATTCACACTTAATTTTGATATTGAACTACATATAGTGTATCAAAAGAAAGACCAATATGTTTTTTTTAAACTATATATGCCCTTCATGAGTAACGGGAAAAACTTCGAATAAACATATCACAAATATTAGCTTTTTGTATTGCTTCTTAAATTGAGCAATCACCTTAGTCCTTATGGAGTAAACATTACCCACTAATTTTAACTCGTTACAGGTAGTCGATTAAAGAATGAAAAAAAAGTTGCTAACTTTCAAAATATCATACAAATGCACTATTTGGTGAGTCTGTCTGAAGGCACATGAAGACCAAGAAAAGGCCTCAAGGAAGGTCTTCCCTTTAGAAAGACCATATGCCTAAATGTTGCCTAAACCCACCTCTTAAACAGTATTTTTATTATGTTGAATATACACTAAATGCACATTTGTTTTATCAAGACAATAGTCCTGGAAACCCTTTTGAGTCTTTTGCATTAATTTATTTGGCTACATTGGTATTTTCCTTTTGCAGTTTTGTACTTGCCATCTGATGGTGTTTTGTAAGTTTAAATTTGTAATAAATATTATGTTTTATAGTATATTTGTGTACTCCTGAGTTAGCATTTATTTTGATGTACTGATTAGCCTTGATGGAAAACAGTGTTTTTTTTTTTGTTCTTGAGCACTGTTTCATTGATTGCTTGTCTCTCAGACTACATACCTTATTTATTATTGATATGGGTGCCCTTCTATTTTCTAACATTTCCAGGAAATATAGAACACATATAAATCTCTAAATTACAGTAAGTGTTGGCAGGAGATGTTACTTTTATTTTATCAATGCCAATTTTATGTTGTAACAAGATCTTATTATTTGACCTGGTCATGTCCACTTCAATTATTGTAATTTGTTTTTACAATAAAAACATAAATTAGTTTGTTTTTTCTATTTAAAGTTTTTGAGATATAAGTTCACATCGTATAATTTTATTAAGTGCAAATGTGCAATTTGTGGTTGTTTTTATGATCATATTGTCTGCTTAATTGTATTTTAAATTGAGTTAACCTATTATTGCATAATTATTTAGAATTTTTCTTACTAATATTTTATTACCACTGGGGTGGCAATGATGTATTTTCTTAGTTATTTTTTAAATGTATTATATTGTAATATTGTGGTGATCTACTCATTCTATTATTGGGGAACTAATTATTGCATGTGTAGTATTATTGGAAAATGAGACAAGCTACAAAATTGATAAAGGAATGGAGCACTTTAGTTATGAAGAAAGGTTAAAAAATGTAAACCTCTTAGTTTGGAAAAACGGCGCCTCACAGGGGATATGATAACATTATACAAATATATTCGGGGCCAGTACAAACCATTACCTGGAAATCTATTCAAAAACAGGGCTATACATAGGACACAAGAGCATGCATTTAGGCTGGAATAAAGGAATATTAATATTATTATTAAATAAATGATTTAATCTAAGGCAAATGAAAGGTTTTTTTTTTTTTACAGTAAGAACTATAAGGATGTTGAATTCTCTGGTGGTTTTATCAGAGTCCATACATATGTTTAAACAGCAATTGGATAAATACTTCCAAAAACATAACATACAGTGATATAATTTCTAATTAGTGGGGTAATAGCTGCTTGATCCAAGTAGATATCGGACTGCCATTTTGGGGTCAAGAAGGAATTTTTTCCTAGTTTGTTGCAAAATTGGAAGCGCTTCAGACTGGGATTTTTTGGATCAACAGCAAAAACATATGTGAGGAAGGCTGGACTTGATGGACGCAAGTCTATTTTCAGCTATGTAACGATGTAAATAACCACTAAAGTCATCCAGACCACAATGAAGTGGTCTGGGTGCAGTTGTCCTGTCATGTTAACCCTGCAATGTAATCCATTACAATTTTGTAAAAACTGAAATCTTTACATTTCAAGGTTTAAATACACCTCTAGTGCCCGTATTCCTTACATGCACTTGAAAAGTTCCTCCTCCAGGGAGGAGTGCACTTGGTCCTGTAATCAATGCTGCTCATAGCAACATTTGACTGGAGTCAGGTGTCTGGCATGCATTTCTCCAATCCAATGCTTCTCTAGTGGAAGTATTGGATTGAAGGAGATCACGGAATACATCATTAGGCATGCTGACATCTTCAAAGATGAAGCAGGTGGCTCCAGAGGTGGAGTCTTTTCATTGTAAATTAAGTAAGTAATCTTTATTAAACTTTATTTTTTCTAGCAAAATTATTTTTTTCAGGACTATAGGTTCCCTTTAAAATTCCTATGCATCTGCTAACTTTTATTTTGTATTGCAAAACAATGTAAAACATAATTTAACCCAGAAAGTTCTGCTTTCTTTCCACATTCGGCTTCAGTGCTTTTTTTTATATCCTAAAAACAAATGTCAAGCCCCTCTTCTCCACACCATAAAGCAATCTCCAGAGGTCAAACTATATGGTTTGATTATGGCATCCTAGAACATCACAGGTATTTTCTGTGGTTGCAACCACCAGTCTACAAGGTACTATATTGTGAAGAAGTTTGATGTAACTGTAGTTTATGTATTATGTCAATATGAAAACATTAGTTTATCATTGTGTAGTATTTTTGAGAAACTGCTTTGACACAAATACAATCAGACTCCTTTTATTTGTCATTTAACCCCTTAGTGACCAGACAGTTTTTCAATTTTCTTACCGTTAAGGACCAGGGCTCTTTTTACATTTTTACATTTCTGCGGTGTTTGTGTTTAGCTGTAACTTTTCTCTTACTCATTTACTGTAACACACCGATTATATACAGTTTTTCTCGCCATTAAATGGTCTTTCTAAATATACCATTATTTTCATCAAATCATATAATTTACTATAAAAAATAAATAAAATATGATGAAAAAATATAAAAAAACACACCTTTTCTAACTTTAACCCCCAAAATCTATTACGCATCTGCAACTGGTCAAAAAACACCCATGCTAAATAGTTTCTAAATGTTGTCTTGAGTTCAGAAATGCCCAATGTGAACATGTTCTTAGCTTTTTTTGTAAAGGAATAGGGCTATAAGTACAAATATGCTATTTCCAAACCATTTTTTTTTTTCAAAATGAACTCAAGTTACATTGTAACACTGATATCTGTCAGGAATCCCTGAATAACCCTTCACATGTATATATTTTTTTAAAAGAAGACAACCTAAGGTATTAAACTTGGGGTATTTTGAAAGCGCATCCCTTTGGTATATGCCACATTTGATGTTCACTTGAGTTATTGTCCTGGAATTGGCTTCTAGAGTTGTTTTCCACTTGCCAATTGAGTTCTTGGTGAAGGCTTGTATTGTCTTTGCTGACCTTGTATTTGAGATTGGTCTGTCTGGTCTTAGAATCCCTTGTGACTGATTGGTCTACCAGTAGTTTGTGTTTTGATCCTCTGGTGTTGTTTTCAATCCCTTTCTGAGTATTGCTCATATATTGACTCATATGCCCTTGAATCTTGGAGGCTATGATGCTTTGAGGCTATGAGGCCATGTTGTAGGGAGGCAGGTTATTGGTCGGTAGTTGGGGACACTTAGCTGTTTCCAGTGCCTCCGGTACAGGCACATCCTTGTACTTCCACAGCATGAATCTATCTTTGATCTTTCCACCTCTGTTAGGTTGACGTGCTGTCTTTATCTTATCTTCCAGTCGTAGTCTCCATGATGGGCATTGCTTCTCTTTGAGCCTGATCTTGTAGTCAAGTAGCTGGACGACCACTAATGCTGTGGCAGGATGTGATGGTGCAGGATGGGATTGTGGACAATGCTTCATTAACTGCTGCTAGTATGCGGTCTGGTGGTTGCTTTCCAGTGATCTTCCGCTTGTCAACGACTGCTAATTTTCTAGGATCATTTCCCTTATATCTGTTGTTATGCCATCTTGGGGTATGGATTCAGGTTGACATTTCAAAAACAATTTTCAAAAGACACTGGCACTCATACTCACGATAGGTTGCAAGACTAAAAAACAAAAGCCGACAAGCCCAGGATGGGCATTGATTATAAAGGATCTCCAGAGAAAAGCGCATGGCGCGAGCGGGCCAAAGATGGCCGCCGACTTCAACGGCTTTTCCGGCTCCTCAGAGAAACTGCTGGACATGGGGACAACTACCCTGCCACTTCCTCCTCAACTTCAGGCAGTCACTTGGTGTGCTGACTTCCAGCCTGTGACCACGGCCACTCTGAAGGAATTACTTGAGAGCCTCCATACAGGCAGACATGGCCTGTATGGCAGGCAACTTGAGAGACTCCATAGAGGCAGACGTGGCCTCAATCTGATCTGACCTCTCAGACCTTGTGGGTCGCATAAGGACAGTGGAAATGGTATCCACACAGCAGTCACAACAGCGCGCCTCTCTTGAAAGTGCAGTGCCTTAAAAAACAACAGCTCACAAATTGCCAGTGGCTGAGCTCCCACACATGGTGCAGAGACTGATAGGGGCCTTGCTGACTCCCAAACAGGCCAAAGGTGTCACTATCGATGGGCCCTTTAGGGTTCCTTAAATCCCAAAGAGCACCAGAGACCGCCACTAGGGATCTAGTGGTACGGTTTACCTGCAATAGGGATAAGGCGGCTGTATTGGCGGCGCTGAAGGGGACCTCACCATTCAAGTTCGAGAACATGTAGCTTACGTTTTATGCTGACCTCTCAGTGGAAACCCTGAGAAAATCCCTAGAACCCCTTGCGGCAATACTACATTAGATACCGATGGCACTCCCTGAGAATACTGCAAGTCCTGCAGGGAGATGTCACCCACTCGGTTCGAGATCTGAACGAATCGACTGCTCTTCTAGAGACCCTGGGCCTCCCACAGGACTCTATGGCCAGGCCTGGCCCATGCGGCACCCCAGTACCGACACATAAATGGGACATGGTGAAAGTCCCATTGGACACCTACGCAGCAACCACAACCTGAATTGTTGGTTTTATTATTATGTTTTAAGTTATAGTTATTTGTTTGTCATTAGGGCTTATTTTCCAGTGCTTCCCAATCCCCCACCTCTGTATCGGTGGCGACCACTCACTCAGCCTAGCTTTACTCAGAGGCGTAAAACTAATTATGCCTCGTCTAACATCCTAAGTCCCATCAGCTGCACAGTCACCTGCAAGGTCATAATCCAGATGCTAGCCTAGTCCATGAGACACAAACACTATTCTAACCATTCTAGTTTTTATTTAGTTTTTATCATTTTATGAATGACCTCCATATGCACACCCTCCTACCCTAGAATACATAGAGTCAAAACTCATAATATTGCATGGTAAATTTGAAGTGACCTACCATAGGCCTATCCAGAGGCCACCCAATGTTCTACTCATTACAAGTATGCCCAGGCTTTCCTATAACCCTAAATACACTCACCTAGATGTTAAGATGCTAACTGTACAAAGTCTGTTATTTTATTCTTGAATCCAGTATTGTTACGCTATCTTTCTATTTTTCAGACAACATACTGCTTTTCTCACGACAGTGAGGTGAGCAAAAATAAAGAATTATACATTTTTAAATCCTTGCTTAAATTACTGAAAATTCTAAAGATTAAATAAACTTGCAAAAAAATTTAAAACATCAAAGTCAATATCCAGTCCGGCAGGATCCAAAGTGTTTAAATAAAAAAAACCTGTTAATTTCTTCCTGTCCAATTTTCCTAATAAAGCCCCTCCTCTCCAGTATTTAAAAACTATTTTAATGCCTAGAAATTTAACACCACTTGGATCTTGATTATCCACAATTTTATAGTGGTCTGAAACTCTGTGACTTTCCACTGCTCTCTTGATGTTATAGATGTGATCCCTATTTCTTTTATAAAGGAGATGTTTAGTCCTCCCTACATATTGTAAAGTAAATGGACAGGTAAGTAAGTAAATTACATTAGTACTAAAACATATTATTTCTTCCCTTATTTTGTATTTAAAATTGGTTTAAAATTAAGCACTGTGTACATAATGTGGACAGCAACTGGATTTGTGTTTTTACCCTGCAAAACACAAAATATCTCCAAAACGGCAATGTTTTACATTAAAGGAGCAAAACAGTAGGGGCACTGCAGACAGACCAGTTAATTAAGATAGAAGAAGGTTGGGTGTTCATTGTATCCCTTTAAATGAGTCATCGGTTTGAGATCTGTGGAATTTGTAGGCCAAGGCAATAGCTTGAACTCTTTGTCATGTTCCTAAAACTGTTCCTGAACAATTTTGCAGTGTGGCTGGTTACATTATCCTTCTGAAAGAGTCAACTGCTATCAGAGGCCACCATTGCCATACAGGGATGTATGCGATCTGGAACAATCTCTAGATAGGTGATACATGTCAAAATAACATCCAAATGAATACCATGACACAATGTTTCCCAGCAGAACATTGCCCAGAGCATAACATCTCTCTCCCCAAGTAAATTCTGCACATGCAGCCAGGCATCCACCTGAGCTAAAAGTGTGATTTGTCAGGCCAAAAACCTTCTTTCATTGCTCCATGGTCCAGTTCTGATGCTTACATCACCGCTGAGGGCAATTTCTGACTGGACTGCAGCTATGCAGCAATCTGCGATGCACTATGTTTCTACCATGGCCAGCATTATATTTTTCAGCAATTTCAGCTACAGTGCTCTTCTGTGTGAAGATGTGTGAAGACCGGCTTGCCTTCGCTCCCCACTTGCAAAATAAAAAATACAGTTTGAAATCACGTGACTGCATACATTTTATATGCTTTGAATTTACTATGTATGTTTTTCATGCTTTTTTCTGTATTTTCTTGTTGTTGAAATCTGCTTATACAAACAGTAGGGTACTTCTGCGACCATTTGAATTGTTGAGAAGTAGATATTAAATATATGTATAATCCAGTTTAGTTATGCCGTTTGATTATTCACTGAAGTTCAAATGCTCCTGCCTCCTGGTCTGGATTTGTAAAAATCATCCAAACCCTTTTCCATCTGTGTTGCTTGAGCTAATGTGACTGAGAGTGTCAGCTGACTACATTTGACCTATCACATTGCTAGTATGAATTGGTATGGTTAAGGACGAGTGTAACCTCTGCCTTAGTTATACATCTAGTGAGGGCCAAGACTGTGCATGGCCAGTGACCCACATTTAGAGTTAAACTACCAAAAATGGTTTAACACTGAATGGAGGGAAAGTGCTACAAGTCCAAATTGTTAAAATCTGAACTATTTACCCTCTGGCAATGCTAGAAGCCTCATATAACTTATGGGATGTTTAAATATTTCCTTATGGTCACATCTGACATGCCATGGGTGGAGGCACATCTTCTAAATGGAATTCAGCCACCAGCTGATTAACTTTTTATAGATGGGGTATCAGAATAGGGGTGGACCAGTCTACGGTCCCCCTTAGCCCAACCTCCACTGCCAAACAGGGGAGAGGGGTTAATATAAGTGGTGACTGGGCAGCCTTTGCTAATGAAGGCATGTGGAAATGTTGTTGCAGTGTGCATTTGGTCAAAGCAGAATAACTGCAATATGAGGGGACATGCCATTGTCTCTCCAGTCAGCACCCATGAGTTGAAGTCCTAAATATAACAAAAGGTGGAAGACATGCAAGTAGTACTTCCCCTGCCCTGACCCCTAAACAAGTGATGAGCATGTGGCCTTCAAATAATAACTATAAAAGAAGAGGGGAGATTAAAGTGGCAAGCGTCCATCTCCCTGCCTTTGCCACTCGTGGTTATTGGTGGAGATATTCCTATAATAATGGAGGGTGTGGACATGCCAAAAATTGGATGCTTAGTAAGTAACCAGATTTGTATCATGTGTTGCTCATAATAATGTAGGGTCTATTTAAATGCACACGGTTTTACTGCTTTTCAGTTTGTGTTTCTTCTCAACCTGATATAATTTCTAGTTGGTAAGTGGCCATGGTTACAATAGAAATGTTTTAAAGGAATGCTTTATAATGTGGGTAAACTGAATGTGAATGTTTGCTAAAAGTGTAAACCAAGCCAAATAAATTTCTACTCTAAATGCTAAGTACCAGGACTTAAAGGATGAAATGACAGTGTAAAAAATGTATTAAAACGTTGGTGAATGCGTGATTCATTTTCTGTTCAACACTTCTCTGCTTATTTAGAAAATGGATCAATGGAGAAAACATGTATGGCTTCATTGCTAAAATGACTAGGAGCATGAATATGTCCCTTTAGTATTTACTACCACTTATCATTCCCTTTGTGAGTGAAATCCTAAACTATGCAAATCACAACTAAAATGTTCCTTTTTTGAACACTTAGTGATAAAATCTATTTTTTGCAAAATAAATTGGATTTATTTTCATATTGTTTTATAATAGCCAACCTTTATAATGACATCATCCCTAAGATAAGGATCCATTTAGGGTTTATGGTAGGCTATAAAAATAAGATACGTGACAGTAACATCTTTTGGAAATATCATAACAAGAAACAAGAGCGCGTCCTTTTTAACCTCTTAACGACGAGTGACGGACGAGGTCCGTCACTCAGGGGAAACCCTGAACAACGAGTGACGGACCTTGTCCGTCACCCGTTAAAATTAACCCCAGATCGCCGCAATCACGGCGATCGCGGGGTTAATGGTGCTCCTGTCTGCCTCTGTATTAGAGGCAGACCGGGAGCACCAGATCCGGCTGTCCCAGCTCATGTGCCCGCTCTGACAGCATGTCAGAGCGAGCACATGTGCTGTGTTTACTTACCTTCCGCCTCCCTGCACTTCCGGGTTCACTGTGAAGTGCAGGGAGACGGATCAGTGCTGATTCTGCCCTCTGGTGAAAAAATAAATAAAGTAAAATTAAAATCCCACCCCCGTTTACCCATTTTAATGAAAAAATAACCCTTTCCCTGCCAATTGATCACTGACTACAGTGATCAATTGGCAGGGATTAGATTTTACTATGATCTGATTTTTTTTCTTAACCCCTGAGGGTTAATTCTTTTTTTTTTTTTTTTTAACCCTCAGGGGTTACATTTATTTTATTAATTAATTTAAATATTTTAAAATTATAAATTTTGCTAGTTGGGGAGGGTGGAAGTTAGTGGGGAATTGGGGGATTTAGTGTTAGGCTAACTAGGGGTTAACATTAAAAAAAGTTTTAAAATAAGCTTTAAAAAGTTAAAAAATTAAGTTAAAAAAAGTTTTAATAACGTTTAAGTAAAAAATAAAAAAAAATAAACCCTTTACCCAGTCCAAATAAAATTAACCCCTTCCCTGCCATTCGATCACTGCCTACAGTGATCAAAATACAGATCACAGTATTATACTAATTATAATCTAATTATAATCTAAAGTATTATAATCTAATTTTTTTTAACCCCTGACGATGAAATTTTATTTATTTTTTTAACCCTCAGGGGTTAAATTTATTTAATTAACTAATTTAAATATTGTATAATTAAATATTTTGCTAGTTGGGGTGGGTGGGAGTTATTGGAAAATGGGGAATTTACTGTTAGTGCTGCTTACTGCTAGTTAGGGGTTAACGGTAAATAAAAAAGCTTAGAAAAATTTTAAATCTGTAAAAAAAAGATTTACGAAAGTTTAGGAAACGTTAAAAAATTAATAAGCAAAACAAAAGTTTAAAAAATAGTTTTAAAAAGTAAAAAAAGTTTTAAAAAGTTAAAAAATACATTTAATACGCTCATTACCACTACACCTGGTACAAGCTAGCTGAGCAACATATGAAGTATTATACAGTGGTAGTACACATAAGGTTTGCAAAATATGCTGTGCAAACTCACTTTGTGTGTCAAAAAGGCAGAAAAAACGCTTATTACCACTACACCTGGTACAAGCTAGCGGAAAAATGATCCCACGCTAAGGTTCAAAATATGCCTTTTGAAATACCCTGGGATGTCTTCTTTAAGAAATTAAATGGCTTTATGGGGTATTTGGATTATATAGCCTGGTAAAATACTCTAAAATGGGACATGGGCACAGCGTAAAAATTTAAAGTTTGAAAAAAAATGGAATGGCTGTGTCCCAAATGTGACCCTCCGATGTCCACATATACCTGGCAAAGGTACATACGGGGGTATTTTTGTACTCAGCAGACATAACTGAGCAACATATGAAGTATTATACAGTGGTAGTACACATAAGGTTTGCAAAATATACTGTGCAAACTCACTTTGTGTGTCAAAAAGGCAGAAAGAAATGCTTATTACTACTAGACTTGGTGAACGCTAGTGGAAAAATGATCCCACGCTAAGGTTCAAAATATGCCTTTTCAAATACCCTGGGGTGTCTACTTTAAGAAATGGTAGGCCTTTGTGGGGTAGTTTGAATTTAAAACCTGCGAAGATGCTTGGAAATTGCACATAGGCCCAGCGTCAAAATTCAAAGTTCTGTAAAAACTGATATGGCTTGGTCTCCTATATGGCACTGTAGCTTCACAAAATAGTGCCACAGACATTCATTGGGGATGTCTTTTTACTCAGAAGACTTAGCTGAGCATAGTTTGGGGGTTTTGAACTTAGTGGCACATATGAAATATACAAAATGCCCAGCAAAAATGCAATCCGTATGTAAAAAAATGCCCCAAATTATTTTTTACCACATACTTTGGCATATATTGGTGAAAAAATGGGGGCATGCTAAGGCACAATATGCACCTTATGATATACCCTGAAGTGTCTACTTTTACAAATGGTAGGCCTTTGTGTTTTTTTTTTTTGAACAGTCAAACTGTTATAATACCCCAAATGGAAGCATAGGCTCATTAAATCGGTCTCTCAAAATTCTACTGTGAATACTGAAAAGGACAGGTCTCCTACGTGGCACTGTAGCTTCACAAAATAGTGCCAAAGACATACAATAGGGGTGTCATTTTACTCAGCAGATGTAACTGAACACAAAATAAAACTTTGTACAGGAATAGCACACACCGACTTTACAAAATACACATGAGAAGTTCTTTGTTATAAGTTTGTGTGCCAAAACCCCCAAAAAACAAAATTTTACTCCAATATTTAGCAGAGATTGGCGGTGAAATGGCTACGTAGAAAGTGCCAAAACAACCTTAGGTAAATAGCCTGTGGTGTCTACTTTATATAAATATATACTTTTGTGTGGCAATTTTGTTTTCTTTTATGGCTATTAAGCTTACAAGACAAACATACCAAATTCTAAAATTCAAAAAAATTAGTCAAATGCAAATTGCAGTTGAACACAAACAGCAAAAAATGCAAAAAATACCGTTGTCATTAAGTGAAAGACAAGCTTCCGAAGCTCTGTCCTTAAGGGGTTAAGAAGTATATGCAATTAGCTTTTACTGCTATATATTAAACATATTTGTGTTCAGTGATGTCTCACAGGTACAACAGTACCCACCATGTACAGGTTTTATGGTGTTTTGGTTACAGGTTCAAATATAGGGCTTTCTCTTTTTCAGTTTTTCTGCCTTGAAATTTGCCAGATTGGTTTGCTGGGCCTATGCTGCCTTTGAGACTGTATATAAAAATTAACCAAATTAACCGAATCAATGGTGTACATATGTTAAAGTAAACAACCCAGGGTTTTCAAAATGGGGTATGTCCAGTTTTTTAGTAGCCACTTAGTCACAAACGCTGGCCAAAGTTAGCATTATATATTATTTTTATTTATACACAAAAACAGTATTTTCATTGATCATACCATCGGCATTATCCATTTTACTGCTCAAAAATATTCATAATTGTATTCACCATTGTCTCATGAGTAAGACAGTAGGCCCATGTACATGTTTCATGGGATTTTGGAAAGTTACAGGGTCAAATATAAGGCTTGCAATTTCATCTTTTACACATTGAAATTTGCCAGATTGGTTATGTTGCCGTTGAGACCGTGTGGCAACCAAGGAATGAGAATTATCCCCATCATGATATTCCATTTGAAAAAGTGGTCAACCTAGGGTATTCAGCATGGGGTATGCCCAGTCTTTATTAGTAGCCACTTAGTCACAAACACTGCCCAAAGTTAATGTTCATATAGGTTTTTTATTGCATTGTTTACAAACAAACCTGCCCTTTCACTGATGATATATTTGTCATTATGTGTTTAACTGCTCTTAAACACTCATATGTCCAGCCTTTTTTAGTAGCCACTTAGTAACAAACCCTAGCCAAACCTAGTATTCATATTTTTTGTGGCATTTTTACAAAATAAACTGCACTTTACTTATGATATCATCATCATTACAGGTTTTAGTGTTTTAAAACACTCACATTCGGATTCAGCAAAGTCTCACAAGTACAACAGTACCCAGTTTTATGTTGTTTTGGAAAGTTACAGGGTTAAATATAGGGCGCACAAACTAAATTCTGTGGACTTTCTGTCTGGGTTGTCAGGCAGGTCCCAAAAATGGCAATGAATAAAATCACTTTATTATGTAAAAATAATAGATAAATATACACGTATAATATATATGGAAGGTTGGGCCTGTAGTTATGGGAGGGTTTTTTATTTCCCTTCTTAAGGACACCAGACCGCTCCCCATTATCGTTCAGTCTGGCGATTTGCATAACGTGACTTCCGATCTGTGCATATCGCCATTTTACTTACCTTCAACTCGTGGGAAGGCTTACCTGGTTCTGCAGCCCTTGGTCGTCCGTTTCACTGTCTTCCAACTCTCCAGAGCCTCGACAGGACTCCAGTACCTGCTCCAGCCACTTTGTTGACTGAATTGAAAAAAAAGCCGCATGTCATGCCTCAGTCACTTGTTTTTCTCAATCTAGTATTTCATGCAGTTTTTGTTAATCTCGGAACGTTCGGTTATAAACGAAAGTTAGCCCATCACAAAGGTCGTTTGCATATTTATAACCGAACGCCCTATTTTAGCAGTAGGTTTCGCACAATATCATATGAATTGTTTTACTTCACTGTTTCAGTTAAATACTGTATGTTTTAAATTTCGGCCTCTAGTGATCAGTTTTGATATTGCACAGGAGTTTAATTGAAGCCGGGTTAATTAGTGCATGCTTAATGACGACCTCTAGTGGTCAATTTTGATATTGCACGGGCTATATTTGAAGTTTGATATTTTAAAGTGATTAATTCAGGTCAAACAAGCACTTGCTTGTTAATAATTTTTTCATGCCTTATCCGTATATTCTGATGCTACGCATGTTTCTCTTTGTAAGGGACTCAATTTTGTTATTCAGGTTATCTACCTTCTAACTTAAGTTACATTAAGGCCATGGATCTTCCGGGCACAACTCAAAAATGTTGCTCTTCATAAGCAATTAGGTGGGTTTATAAGTGTATATATTATATTCATATCATAGCGATCAGATGCGGAAAAACATGCATTATATTTGTTTCAGATCCACAGAGCGCTCTGCATTGGAGCTCCATCACTGCTACTATTCACAATTCACTGTGTGTTTGGTTAAGTGGCTACAGTTAATCCGGCCCACATATGGTCCTCATTAGTTTGCCTAGTCCTTAATGTTTATTTTGTACAGGTAATCGTACAGAATGTTTAGAAATTCTTTTTTTCAGTTAATACTGAGTGTTAAATATTGGCCTATATTGTTCAGTATCCATATTGCACATGTCGATATTATAAGTTAGTCTTATTTTTTGTTGCATATAGTATTTAATTTAGGTAAAGCAAAAGTATGTTACAGCATCGTATCTTTAGGTTCTAGGTATCTACGATTTACTGCACAACCTCCTACTTATGGTTGTACGTTACTTCGCTGCGTATCCTGTTAAGCAGACCAGGATATCTACTTGTAGATAACATATCACAATTCCTACAATATCTCATTACCGTTGTGGGTCTGAGCCAATCCACCTTCTGTGTCATACCACGTTTCTGACTACTCATTCTCAGATGCATCAAATTACACGTATTTATTCGATACCTTCCCCTGCCTCCCTTAGTTAGTGTCATTACTGGCTGACAGGGCACCAGGAGTCCGATAGCTTATACTTTCTCAGGCCTCTATGCCTTACTTTAGTGGTCCTGCGAGGCCAACACCCAGCCTCATGCTCGGAGGTCATGCCTTGCGCCCATCGGCCCAAATCATAGTTAGTCGCCTCGCATGGTGGCATAGAGAGGGCCTCACCTGTCACTCCCATTCTATCTTATGCTTTAAAAGTCACAGAGAGCCTGACACACTGCCAAAACTTTCGATGGTTATGAAATCCCCTCGCTCGAACTCATAGAGCCTCTCAAACTGCTTGGCATCTAGCAGGGCCTCACCCGTCACAACGGCCATTAATCAACCTACGTCCTATCATTTCTTTCATCTGCTAATTCTCATACTGCCCATATGTGGCCACCCTGCTACTCATAACTTGCAAAAGAGCTCTCTCAGCCTCCTACTCCTCTACTTTTGACACACAGCCCTCACTAGTTACAACCCAATTTTGGCCTTTCTGCCCCGAAGGGGTTATATATTGCCCTGTTACGCTATGTTTAAGAAAACCATTCAGTGTAAAACATACAAAATAATAATAACAAATAAATAAAACAACAAAAAAGAAAAACAAATAGATACGCAATTCACAGTCCATTCCTACAACCTTGGTAATGTTACTCTACATTTGTAGGCTTATCAACAAACTACAATCTTTGAGTTTGGATTCCAATATTGTTGAATGGGTAAGGCAGTGGCTGAGTGACAGGCAACAGAGGGTTGTAGTCAATGGAGTATATTCGAAGCTTGGGCTTGTCACCAGTGGGGTACCTCAGGGATCTGTACTTGGACCCATTCTCTTTAATATTTTTATTAGTGATATTGCAGAAGGTCTTGATGGTAAGGTGTGTCTTTTTGCGGATGATACTAAGATATGTACCAGGGTTGATGTTCCAGGAGGGATAAGCCAAATGGAAAATGATTTAGGTAAACTAGAAAAATGGTCAGAGTTGTGGCAACTGACATTTAATGTGGATAAGTGCAAGATAATGCATCTTGGACGTAAAAACCCAAGGGCAGAGTACAGAATATTTGATAGAGTCCTAACCTCAACATCTGAGGAAAGGGATTTAGGGGTGATTATTTCTGATGACTTAAAGGTAGGCAGACAATGTAATAGAGCAGCAGGAAATGCTAGCAGAATGCTTGGTTGTATAGGGAGAGGTATTAGCAGTAGAAAGAGGGAAGTGCTCATGCCATTGTACAGAACACTGGTGAGACCTCACTTGGAGTACTGTACACAGTACTGGAGACCCTATCTTCAGAAGGATATTGATACCTTAGAGAGAGTTCAAAGAAGGGCTACTAAACTGGTTCATGGATTGCAGGATAAAACTTACCAGGAAAGGTTAAAGGATCTTAACATGTATAGCATGGAGGAAAGACGAGACAGGGGGGATATGATAGAAACATTTAAATACATAAAGGGAATCAACACAGTAAAGGAGGAGACTATATTTAAAAGAAGAAAAACTACCACAACAAGAGGACATAGTCTTAAATTAGAGGGACAAAGGTTTAAAAATAATATCAGGAAGTATTACTTTACTGAGAGGGTAGTGGATGCATGGAATAGCCTTCCAGCTGAAGTGGTAGAGGTTAACACAGTAAAGGAGTTTAAGCATGCGTGGGATAGGCATAAGGCTATCCTAACTATAAGATAAGGCCAGGGACTAATGAAAGTATTTAGAAAACTGGGCAGACTAGATGGGCCGAATGGTTCTTATCTGCCGTCACATTCTATGTTTCTATGTTCATGCCATTATCAAAGGTAGGGATAAAAAAAGGATAGGGACATATTACTGGTCCTTAGACTGCCTGAGCTGAGCACAGAGCCTATAATGAAGCACACATTAGTGAACCTGTGAAAAGGTTGAATAGTTATATAACTAGCAGAGTTAAACAACAATAGAGATCATTATAAACACGAAATGAATCAAGGGAACAAGAAATTAGAATTAATGCGTTAACAAGCAACATAATCCATGTTTGGGATTTAAATTGGTAGGCGTACAGCAACCGATTTTGAGTATGGCTGTTGGGCTAGATTTTGGCACGGCTAAATTGATGGTGACAGTTTGAACTAGAACACAGTGCACTTTTAGAGCAGACATTGTTAGATGTGCTGTCAGTAGTGATAGCACATGGAGAAGACAGGTAAATATGCCCTAAGACATAGCCTATGACCATTTAACCCTTTCCAGTATTTTTTTTTTATTCTCACATAGGATGAGGCGGGAGTGGGGATTCACTGTATGGTTTGTGTATATTTTTTTCAACATTTAAAACCTCAATTAATATATGTTTATATTATTATAAGTAGTTGATGTTATTTTATGTTTATATTAACCCCTTAAGGACTGAGGAATAAAAACAAAAAGTAAAACAAAACTTTAAATTTGCGCTACATGTCTGTTCAACCAGAATTCACCTCTTTCATATTAAATGCACCCACACTTATTATATATCATTTTATTCAGGAGAAAGATGACTTTCATGTCATATCAAATATTTATATATGAAACATGATTTAATATAACAAACGCCAGTGGCAGAACAATTTGCACAATTTTTTACATTTTTCAAGCTTAGCTAAACAGATGCACAGTGGGATATCTGCTGATTAGTCGAGTGGGCTATGGTAAACTGTATGTCGCGTCCACATTTTAGAACCCGAGATTAGATTGAGAGGTGGGCAAGGGACAACACAATTTTATATTTTTTAAAACAATCTAGTAGCATTGAGTTTGGTAGGTACAGTGTTGATTCTTCAGGCTTTGGTTACTCAGTGCTCGTGCTGGTCATGTCACATGCTGGAGTGGAGACCTAGGTACTGGTTGCACATACCCTGTGAGATACAAATGGTGTATGTCCAGACTTCTTTAGTAGTGAATTGGTCGCAAACACTGGCCACAATTAGTGTTCATATTTGTTTGTGTGTGAAGATTGCAAAAAAACAAATTTTAACGCTAATTTTGGCCAGTGTTTGGCCAATTTTGGGTTGGGTACTTTTGTAAATGGTATGCCATCATGGGGGTAATTCTCATTCCTGGGCTACCATACGCTCTCAAAGGCAACATAACAAATCTGGCAAATTTCAATGTGAAAATACTGAAAAGCAAGCTTTAGATTTGACTCTAACTTTTGTTAACACCACCTGTACATGGGGGTACTGTTATACTCGGGAGACTTCACTGAACAGAAATATTCATGTTTCAAAACCGTAAAACATATCACAACAATGACAACATCAGTGAAAGTGCTGTTTGTGTGTGAAAAATGCAAGCAATTTCAATTTCACTGACAATATCATCGTTGTGATATATTTTACTGTTTTGAAATACTAATATTTGTATTCAGAAAAGTCTCCCGAGTAAAACAGTAACCCCCATGTACAGGTTTTATTGTGTCTTGGAATGTTACAGGGTTAAATATAGGGCCTGCAAACCAAATTCTCTGGACTTTCTGCTTGGGTTGTCAGGCAGGACCCTTTAATTTCAAAGGACTCCTAAAAGATCAGGAAGTCTTGTGAGAAGACAGATAATGCAGGGGCTGCTCTGCATGTGATGCAACCAAACACCGTATGGTGTTTACTGTGGGCGGATGCACAGCACCCCCTGGAAGCCGCATGGAATACCGAGGTATGACCGAGACATAGTGTATTTGTATATATATATATATATATATATATGATCTAAGTATATATAATACACGTTTAAACTGTTTTGTCATTCCAGGCAGGCCCCCTGCAGGCACTGCTCTGGACGGCTATTCCGTCCATGTGATTGCGAGGACACTCACACACACATATCACACAGATTTGTTTTTTATGAACTGAAATTCGTTTCAATTTGGGCTGATAGGGGGACCATCCGATGCAACTCATCAGCATGAGGTTGGTTACTGGCTTGCTATGGAGGCTTGGCGTTACTTGTAAAGTACATACCAAGAGAGTTGTGGTGGGGAAAAAGCATGGATGAAAACCCCTTCCACCTGAAGTAAGTGTAAAGTGCTGTGGAATTTGATGGCGCTATATAAATATCATAATAATAGTAATAATAATATTTTGGAAGATACTGGGTTGAAAGAAAGGGGAATAATTGAAAAAAAAGTCAAACAAAGTATTTTCCCTTTCTGATACCATTTAGAGACATGTACTAAAGTTGGTCTGCGGTTTTTTGATGGATATATTTTTGCTCCTTTCCTAGTAATCTCACCCAGCTAAAGTTGAAGCATTCTACCACCTATATATAGTTAAGCAATTCTTAACTGCAATTATGCCTAGCAATTGAGTTGTTTATTTTTTGGCTTATTTTATTCCATGAACCACACTTGACCCTTAGTCTGGGTGAGAAACCTTCTATATTGAATCACATATTTTAACACGGTGAGGTGCCATTTAATTGAGAGGGGAATATGTAAACTTTTTGTTTTTCCATTTAACATACTTCTTTTTTTTACTTTTTTTTTTTTATAAATGATTTTTATTAAATTTCAATATAACCAGACAAACAGTCAGAAAAATTATCGATGGACAATAAAGTTTCATATTAGGAAAAAAAAATCAGAGAGGAGGTATAGCTTATGGCGCTAAAGGACAGCTGCTGAGACACACTAGTGGGATTTAATCACAAAAAGTCCCACAGAAATAAAGAACACAACAAGTACCAGAAAGTGTGCAGCGCTATTAACACATATGCAGAAAATATATGGTATATTCACCCAATGTGCATGTATATGTAAACAATAAATACCCAATTGGAATGTATATCAGTGGGTCAGTAGGTATCACTCCTATACATAAAAGATAAGAAAAACCATAGCATAATACTGCATAAGTAAATCAATTCAATGCAGCAGTCTTAATGGTCTCACTCACATGGGTTGGAGCCTGTTATCACACTGGCTCAGGTAATATCGCTTTAAAAGGAGTCTTTCACCGGTTTTCAAACGAATGGAGCTTGATCCTCCCAAAGTATAATGGATAAGATAGGCAAACACCAAATAAGAATATATCAAAAGTATTATTTATTACAAAAGCATATAAAATCTTACATTCAAGGTATTTTGATGCCAGCCACGAGCACAACGCGTTTCGACGTCACAGATACGTCTTCCTCAGGTGCAATATTACAAACAAGCTCCCTCACTTTTTTTAAAAGAAAATTTGGCGCGGAGAACGGGTACATACAACCCGCCCCCTTTGCACGTAAACCAATCATATCGGTCTGTTCATTCTCCAATCATGTTCCGGTCAGGTTTTTTTCTCTTCCGCATCTATGCGTTCCACCGTTGGCACTTCCGGGTTCGCATGCGTTCCATTTGTAATACTCATGCGTTCCACCCCTTCCTGGTATCGTTTTTTTCCGAAAATGACAACGTTCATTGCAGATAACTATTTACAATGTTTAAAACTTCCATGGCATTCAATTCAAAGTCCTTATATATAGATAGTCCAAGGTGACTCAGAGAAAGAGAAGTAGGGAAAAAGCACATAAACATATAATCAATAAAAAATACATCCTATCCATTAAAACATTATAAAAATATTATAAACTTATTAAATATAGTTATACATCTCGAAATCAATATTCAAGCCATTAGGAGAGAGGGTTTCCAACTCGAAGATCCATCGCATCTCCGTTTTGTTTAAAATTTTTATATGGTCACCCCCTCTCCATGGCTTCAGTACTCTTTGTATCCCCATAAAGTGCAGGTTTTTTATATCACCATTGTGAATTTGATTGATATGTGCCGATACGGCATGATTAAGAACTCCCTTTTGCACGTTCCTAAGGTGTTCGCAAATTCTAGTTTTTAGGGGTCTAGTGGTGCGCCCTACATATTGCAGTCCGCAACTGCAAGTCAATAGATAAATCACATTATTTGAGTTACAAGTGATAAATTCTTTCACTGCATATTCTTTTTTGGTTTGGCTAGAATAGAATTTTTCAGTTTTTCTATTTATGACTCTACTAGTATTGCAGGCTTTGCAATTTCCACAATTAT
Organism: Pelobates fuscus; assembly: GCF_036172605.1. Taxonomy (NCBI): domain Eukaryota; kingdom Metazoa; phylum Chordata; class Amphibia; order Anura; family Pelobatidae; genus Pelobates; species Pelobates fuscus. The sequence continues at coordinate 325,864,472 of NC_086318.1, read as the reverse complement.
AAAACCCCTTTAAATAATTACCCTGTATGTCTTTGTTTTTTGGGGGATTTTTTGAGATACAACTCTTTGTTAAAACATTTTTAAGATTACTGGCACCTCTGTATACAATCCGTGGTTTTTCTCCCACGAAAGTCAAAAGATCTTCATTTTGTCTTAAAATATGCCAGTGCTTTGAGAATTTTATGAAATAAATAACTTTGAGAATTAAAATCACATACAAAGGAAACTTGGGTTTCCTGTATGCTATTGTTTTTTTCCTCTATATTTTAGGAGATCTTCTCTTGGTTTTATACAAATTTCTTTAAATTGAGTTTCCACATGTTTATCTTCGTATCCTTTCTGCTGGAATTGTTTAAGGACATCTGATTGTTCCAAAAAGACATTATTATCAGTACAATTCCGCTTCAATCGCATGAATTGACCTTTCGGAATATTGGTAAGCCATGTTTTAAAGTGACAACTGTCGCTGTCAATAAAACTATTGACATTGACAGTCTTAAAAAACGTTTTAGTCTTAATAGTTTTATTTTCTACAAAAATTTCTAAATCCAAAAAATACACCTCCTGGCGACTAATCTCTGAGGTAAGTTTAATTCCCCATGTGTTGTTGTTCAAGAAATCAAGGAAATCATCCAGTGAGGATCTATTCCCATTCCATATAAAAAATATATCGTCAATGTACCGCCTATAAAGGACCAAGTTCGCCACCCAGTCATGCTGAGCATATATAAAAGATTCTTCCCAATATGCCATAAACAAATTAGCATAACTGGGGGCGAACTTGGTCCCCATGGCGGTACCTCTTCTCTGGATATAAAAATCATTCTCGAACCAAAAAAAGTTATTCTGTAGTATGATCTTAATACCATCAACCACAAAATTAATCTGTTCTTCCTTAAACGAATTTGATGCCCTTAAAAAATATTCAACCGCCTCGCAACCCTTATGGTGCTCAATAACCGTATACAGGCTTCCAACATCACTGGTTACGAGGATATATCCTTCTGACCAGGTAAAATTATGCAATGTTTTAAGGAGATTGATAGAGTCCTTCAAATGGGCTTTGGTCTTCATGACAAGGGGTTGTAGGAGAGTATCTATGTATTGTGACAGGGGTGATAACAATGAGTCCACCCCTGCCACAATAGGTCTACCAGGAGGATGTATAGGGTCCTTATGAATCTTAGGAAGGACGTAGATGACTGGGATAATGGCACATTCCTTATTAAGAAATCTATATTCATCTTTGTTTAAGATACCTAATTCCAAGCCATGGTCCAGGAATTTAATCAATTCTTTTTTGATATCTGGCGCAGGGTTAGTCTCAAGTTTACCATATGTTTTTTCATCCTTTAGCTGTTTAAAAAATTCATCTGTATAGAATTTTTTACTCATAATGACAACCCCCCCCCCCTCCCCCTTGTCTGCCGGTTTGATAATAATGCTCTCATCTTGTGCTAGATCCTCTAGGGCTTTCTTCTCCCCCCATGTTAGATTTTGTTGAAACCTAGAGAGAGGTTTGATGGCTTTAAGGTCAATCATACATGCCTTCTCAAAAGCTTTCATACTAGGGCTTTTTAGATGGTACGGAAAAAAGGTGGAACTAGGTTTGAGGGCAGTATGGTTGAATTCAGATGTCTCTTCCATCCTTAGGTTTCCAGTATCTCTAGTGAGGAAGAATTTCTTCAGACACAGTTTTCTCATATATCTATTGAGGTCTAGAAAGGTATCAAATTTGTTGATGTTGCGACTAGGGGCGAATTTAAACCCTTTTGTTAAGATTTTAACATGGTTCTTATCTAAAACTTTGTTAGACAAATTGAAAATTTTTATGGGTTTAGCTTCCTCATTTATTTTATCTTCTAAAATTCCCTTGGTCTTCTTCTTACCCTTTCCTCCTCTTGTTCCCCTTCCCCAGAAAAACGTCGTCTCTTTTGGGGGGAATGTCGGGGTCTTACATGGGCATGATGGGGGTTCGGAGTTCCCGAAAAAAAATATTCTCTTCTACATTTTAAACAGCTAAAGGATGAAAAAACATATGGTAAACTTAAGACTAACCCTGCGCCAGATATCAAAAAAGAATTGATTAAATTCCTGGACCATGGCTTGGAATTAGGTATCTTAAACAAAGATGAATATAGATTTCTTAATAAGGAATGTGCCATTATCCCAGTCATCTACGTCCTTCCTAAGATTCATAAGGACCCTATACATCCTCCTGGTAGACCTATTGTGGCAGGGGTGGACTCATTGTTATCACCCCTGTCACAATACATAGATACTCTCCTACAACCCCTTGTCATGAAGACCAAAGCCCATTTGAAGGACTCTATCAATCTCCTTCAAACATTGCATAATTTTACCTGGTCAGAAGGATATATCCTCGTAACCAGTGATGTCGGAAGCCTGTATACGGTTATTGAGCACCATAAGGGTTGCGAGGCGGTTGAATATTTTTTAAGGGCATCAAATTCATTTAAGGAAGAACAGATTAATTTTGTGGTTGATGGTATTAAGATCATACTACAGAATAACTTTTTTTGGTTCGAGAATTATTTTTATATCCAGAGAAGAGGTACCGCCATGGGGACCAAGTTCGCCCCCAGTTATGCTAATTTGTTTATGGCATATTGGGAAGAATCTTTTATATATGCTCAGCATGACTGGGTGGCGAACTTGGTCCTTTATAGGCGGTACATTGACGATATATTTTTTATATGGAATGGGAATAGATCCTCACTGGATGATTTCCTTGATTTCTTGAACAACAACACATGGAGAATTAAACTTACCTCAGAGATTAGTCGCCAAGAGGTGCATTTTTTGGATTTAGAAATTTTTGTAGAAAATAAAACAATTAAGACTAAAACGTTTTTTAAGACTGTCAATGTCAATAGTTTTATTGACAGCGACAGTTGTCACTTTAAAACATGGCTTACCAATATTCCGAAAGGTCAATTCATGCGATTGAAGCAGAATTGTACTGATAATAATGTCTTTTTGGAACAATCAGATGTCCTTAAGAAACAATTCCAGCAGAAAGGATACGAAGATAAACATGTGGAAACTCAATTTAAAGAAATTTGTATAAAACCAAGAGAAGATCTTCTAAAATATAGAGAAAAAATAATAGCATACAGGAAACCCAAGTTTCCTTTGTATGTGATTTTAATTCTCAAAGTTATTTATTTCATAAAATTCTCAAAAAGCACTGGCATATTTTAAGACAAAATGAAGATCTTTTGACTTTCGTGGGAGAAAAACCACGGATTGTATACAGAGGTGCCAGTAATCTTAAAAATGTTTTAACAAAGAGTTGTATCTCAAAAAATCCCCCAAAAAACAAAGACATACAGGGTAAGGATTTAAAGGGGTTTTATAATTGTGGAAATTGCAAAGCCTGCAATACTAGTAGAGTCATAAATAGAAAAACTGAAAAATTCTATTCTAGCCAAACCAAAAAAGAATATGCAGTGAAAGAATTTATCACTTGTAACTCAAATAATGTGATTTATCTATTGACTTGCAGTTGCGGACTGCAATATGTAGGGCACACCACTAGACCCCTAAAAACTAGAATTTGCGAACACCTTAGGAACGCGCAAAAGGGAGTTCTTAATCATGCCGTATCGGCACATATCAATCAAATTCACAATGGTGATATAAAAAACCTGCACTTTATGGTGATACAAAGAGTACTGAAGCCATGGAGAGGGGGTGACCATATAAAAATTTTAAACAAAACGGAGATGCGATGGATCTTCGAGTTGGAAACCCTCTCTCCTAATGGCTTGAATATTGATTTCGAGATGTATAACTATATTTAATAAGTTTATAATATTTTTATAATGTTTTAATGGATAGGATGTATTTTTTATTGATTATATGTTTATGTGCTTTTTCCCTACTTCTCTTTCTCTGAGTCACCTTGGACTATCTATATATAAGGACTTTGAATTGAATGCCATGGAAGTTTTAAACATTGTAAATAGTTATCTGCAATGAACGTTGTCATTTTCGGAAAAAAACGATACCAGGAAGGGGTGGAACGCATGAGTATTACAAATGGAACGCATGCGAACCCGGAAGTGCCAACGGTGGAACGCATAGATGCGGAAGAGAAAAAAACCTGACCGGAACATGATTGGAGAATGAACAGACCGATATGATTGGTTTACGTGCAAAGGGGGCGGGTTGTATGTACCCGTTCTCCGCGCCAAATTTTCTTTAAAAAAAGTGAGGGAGCTTGTTTGTAATATTGCACCTGAGGAAGACGTATCTGTGACGTCGAAACGCGTTGTGCTCGTGGCTGGCATCAAAATACCTTGAATGTAAGATTTTATATGCTTTTGTAATAAATAATACTTTTGATATATTCTTATTTGGTGTTTGCCTATCTTATCCATTATACTTTGGGAGGATCAAGCTCCATTCGTTTGAAAACCGGTGAAAGACTCCTTTTAAAGCGATATTACCTGAGCCAGTGTGATAACAGGCTCCAACCCATGTGAGTGAGACCATTAAGACTGCTGCATTGAATTGATTTACTTATGCAGTATTATGCTATGGTTTTTCTTATCTTTTATGTATAGGAGTGATACCTACTGACCCACTGATATACATTCCAATTGGGTATTTATTGTTTACATATACATGCACATTGGGTGAATACACCATATATTTTCTGCATATGTGTTAATAGCGCTGCACACTTTCTGGTACTTAAAGTTTCATATTAAGCCACTGACATAAACAAGACAAAATAAAGTGCATACATATAATATAATTAGATCTAGTTGTCAGACATATAATGATTGCAAGGTAAAGTTTCATAGGTTACACCAGTTTAGCTTTCTAACATAGATATGATACAATTATGTATGAATTAAATGACACCAGACAGATAATATTGAAAACTTATTGGTAAAATAGGAATAAACTTTAAAAAGTGAATTCCCCATATCTAACATATTAAGGGTTCACTGTATTTATCAGTACTCTAAAACCACATATTGCCGTATACCATGTTAGTAATCAGCTTACAGATACTCACAGAAAAAAAGAGAACATCCATAGTTTGTTGTGCTTGACTTGTAGTTTGTCACAGAGAGGATGATCAAATTGCGCACTGGGGGAAGAATCTAACATAATTCTTTTTTTTTTTTTACTTTTCTTTGATGTATTTGATTTAAGTTTATGCCCATTAAGAGAGTGAGGATGTTGTTTTTATTCAGAATAAACATCAAATATTCTATAGACCTGGAGGTGTCCTAGGGACACTATGCTGGAAATCTAGCTGTCAAGATATAGATATATTCTAACATGCAAACCATAGCTATAAATGTGAAAATGGATGAGAGATAGTAATGTATTACCAGGCTTAATGCAATAGCAAAGCTAGCAAAGCTATTGGCAAACAATCAAAGCATAAACATGGGCAAGCTAAACTCAAAGGGAAATAGAAAAACAAAGAAGTAGATAACTGGTTAAGGACTAGGATTACAGCAGTCAGAATAGTCAAATAACAGACCTGAGTTAAAACACAAATTACGCTGTGAACTGTGAATAATAGGAATGCACTCTCAGGTAGGCAAAGACCATAACAGAGCAAGAAACTAAATGTGGACTGGTCTTAAGTAAACAAAGATGGGTTCCAACTGGATGCTGTAAAAAGTAAGAGGCCAGAAAGTTATGGACCAATGTCACTGAAATAAGGATGTCTGTAGCAGCTCTGTTGTGATAATGAGACATTTTGAGAGTCAATCCGTCCACATTAGAAAGGATTCCTCAATGACCCAAGGCATCACTACATGTGACACTAGCAACTCCAAACACTTTAGATTTATGTAGGTTATCCTTTGACAAATAGAACAAAATACATTTTCTCCAACACCAAAAATGTTATTCCTTGGCTTGGCTAATTTTTTCCAAACACAATCTCATTCCTAATTCATTAGATTCAAGAATTTAGTTTCTCACATTTAATTTCTTTATCTACAAACATTTAAACCTCTAATCAGGTTTAAATGTTAACAATTCTCACTTAATTGTTAACATTTAAACCTGATTAGAGGTTTGGAATTCTGCGTTTACATCTCAGACAATCAAAGGTTTTTCCACAGACCACTTCATCCTCTTAGGTAAAGCAAACATTTCAGCCCTTTCACTGGATAAAACAAATGCACTGTGAACATCTCAACTAATGGGATTTTCCAGTAGGATATGGACAAATGTCTATGTCCTTTGTCTATTGTTGTAGTTAAAGACCTGACCTATCATGCATTTTAGTAGATGTAATGCTTCTCTAACACAACATTAATTACTGCGCCACGCAGTAAATAGAAGCTATTAAATAAACTGAAGAATCTAGTGTGTATGTGTGCTTAGGTAAAATAAGTTCACCTCAACTGATTGTCAAATAAAATTAAATTCAGATTGCAAAATTTGAATTATGAATATTTAAAAATCTTGGATCCCTGTTTGAAATGTAGGTGAAAATTATTGTCCATTGAAACATTTAATGCAGTTTTATTCAGACTTGCAAATACTGACAGCTTCTAATAAGTAAAGGGCATAGTGTTTTATTGGTTTTAATATGCTCTCATATGTATACATAAACATTTTATTATGTTAATAAATTGTTTTAAAGGGTATGTGTCTTGGATTTCAAGCTCTGTGATGACCACTTAATTTCATGAATGTCTGTAGGGAATTGACCAAACCAGGGGTTCCCAACACAGTCCTCAAGTACCCCTACAAGTCCAGGATTTAGGGATTACCCTGTTGTGTGTGTAAAGTGTTTTCTTTTTCTTTTTCTAAAAACACCTTAGACACAACTGGTAATCCCTAAATTCTGGACTGTTAGGGGGTAATTGAGGACTGGGTTGGGAACCACTGGACTGAACAATTACACAATTAAATAGTATTCTTTGTCAAAAAGAAAAAAAATACAACCCCACAAAATTTGTGATCAGACCCCCAAACTCTGACAATAGCAAACAAAATACATCATGATAGGCAAATGCAGTACGAGTAAATAATGTATCTAATTCACATTGTAAAAAGCACATCACTTCTTTAGAATAGACTCAGTTCTGTATGTATAACCTCTGCCAAGAGATCTATAGTGGTTGTTTTCCTTTCAATGCAATATTACGGTGAAATAGAAAAATAAAACAAAAATACTTCAAATACAATTCATATAATGTAGAGCTACTTCATGCTCAAAGAACAAATCTCAGTTGTACAATCGTGCTACAGGATACATGTCAACATGACTGTTAAGTGTAGTATATGTGGAATGGATGCAAGGATATACAATAATCAGGTAGCTTGATGCTTCAAAGATTAAGATATAATAGAGAAATGAAAATGCATATGACTGAGTTGGCCTGGCTTGGAGTATACCTTTTCAGTTCTGCAACTTAAATTCAGGATACAAATGTATTAAGAAAGCAGGAAACTAGTCCCAAGATTTGTTAAAATGTAAAATTTTATTGTAAAAGAAGGAAAACCACAATCTGTAAGTAACAACTAAAGCATTGGCATGTTTTACAGATCGACTTTCTCTAAATGCCTGTTCCTGAATCTTGTGAATATCTCTTGATATATAATAGCAATAATTGCAATAATTTTGTGAGAGTTCTAAAGTGATTTTCGAAAAGTCAGGAACCGTACCTCCATAATTGACAAAGGAGTAGTTCCATAAGACACGTCTTGTAGGAAAATGGAAATACTCAGTTTTGGTTTCCAATCATTGCTATGAGCGCTGTTCATTTCAATCATTCAGTCATTAAAGAAACAAAAACAAAAAAATGTTGTACCTGTTAGTCGGCATAGAGACATCTCCATAAACAGCATCATATATATTTATGGAGTTTGAGTAAGTAGAGGAGGAGAATCAGAAACAATGTTTTTCTTCCTAAACTGCATTGTAAATTTTGGTAGTACCAGAACTGAACTGCATTGTTAAGTTCATGTGCTAAGTCTTCAGTATACATTTAAAACAAGACATAACATTGCATGAAAATGTTTAACTTACATTATTCAGGTACTGATGCCTCTACTACCTCAACAGACACCTGGAGACTCTCTGTCTGATCTACACTCAGCAGTGCTGGGCTGAGCTCAATAGCTGTGAGCAATCACTGATGGCTTAGCCAATCAGCTAATCCACCGCAGGATTTAGCTAAGGAGAGGTGACAGAAGATGGCACTCCTGGCATCATAATCATTAGGCTGTAACTGTAGAGGTTGTGTTGCTTGGAGTGTTCCTTCACATACCTTTTTTCTCTGTTGGATAAAATGTATTAAGACACCATGGACCTTAGTTCGTAGATGTCGGTTCAGTTTTTTTCTGATTGTCCTAGATGTTGCTAGCAAGCCTTTGGGGGCTCAAGCACCAGAAGTGGAGCTCTTTAGCTTTGGATCTCTATAATTGGTGGGGTAGGTGGTAGGTTTAGTGATTTTTATTTTTAATTTTACATCAGGCAGCTGTTTCTCAAAGCAGTGCTGTCTTTAATTTTGATTGGACTTTGGGCAAGCATTTGCTTTGGCCCCTTTGAACCTGCACCCTAATCCCTAGCATGCAATCATGCTTACAAGTGGTTCCTTGATGAAAAGGGTTAATTTGCAGAGGTCTGTCAGTGCTCAGTGCAGCATTGTAGCTAATTAGAACCTGTTGTGGCAGTCGCAGGGGCTTAAAAGAGTCAAACATACACAGTTACGGGACGGTAATTTGTGAATCTCGTGTAGGACAGTAGCAGCTCACTGCTGGGGTTTATGTTTAACCCCTTAAGGACCAAACTTCTGGAATAATAGGGAATCATGACATGTCACACATTATGTGTCCTTAAGGGGTTAAAATAACTTATGTTATCTTATGTCTAGTGATAACTGAATAGCAGTGAGCTTGTTGTTATAATTTAAGTAACTGTATGACAGAGATGTTGAATTTGCTTTACATACTTAAAAAGGGGTGTCATGTGACCTCATACCAATAGGAAATAAAGGAACTACAGAAAATGCTTACTCTGCTTGTGTTTTATCCAACAAGGTCCACTCTGTTACATCCCCCCAAAAACATGATGAAGTAGAGAGGCATAGTATAAGATATACCAAATACATTAATGGAAGGAATAGAAGAACTCAAAAAAAGAGGTAAAACGATCTAACTACACCACTAACTATATAAACCATGCTGTGGTAGGTTCTTGCTAGATACTAAAAATGTGAAGCAAAGAGCACAATTCTTGTCCTTTACTGGGGCTACCTGTGAGTCCTTTTGATGATAGACTCTGTTCAGAAATTGATTATGCATCGTTTCTCCTCTTTCCATTTAAGCTATTTCCTATTACTGAAGAAATTGAGAGTGAGGTAATGATTTTTAAGATGATGTGTGTGCACATGGGTGTATATGTAATACACTATTTTGGTCCATGTACACTTCAAATGTGCATTTTTTAGAAAAATCTCCAAATGCAACTAATGGAATACTTTCTTCACTCATCTGAGAGGTTGCATTAATGGGAGTGGGCAAGTTATTAAATTGCCTCTAATTCCATAATATTAGGATATCATCTTTAAATCTGTAGTAGCCAGTATTTGCATGTCTAAATTTGGAAATCTAAAGATTAATATTCCTTCAAAATGATATTTGCATACATGAGGGACATTGCAGCCCCCATAAATGTTCCAGATCTTTGCATGTACCAACATTGTTCAAAACTTAAGTATATCAATTGCAGAGTCAGAATGAAAATCCTAAAACAAACTATATTATGACTATTAGATGATGAATTAATACGTAGTTCCCTCATTGCTTCTACTCCCTCCACTATGATGGAATTAAGTATTGTTTGGCATAGAAGACTGAGAATGCTTGTACCCTTTGGATCTACATATACTAGACCTTTATCTACCAGGCAAAAAGCTATTTTAAGTCAGAGTGCAAAGCTGTCTCATTGTATGTATTTCCACATTTAGTACTCTATGGTTTATGTAGAATTTACGTTATGAGATGTGATAAGAGACATTGGTTGTTTTGTGACAAGGGGCTTGGTGGGAGCTGCTTTGCCCTTGGCCCTCGTTATATAAAACATCGTTGACTGGCAGAGCTTTTTTTGGGTTACTGTAAATGTTTAACAAGAGCTTGAAAGTATAAAAAGAAAAAGACTGCAATTGTTCAATTCCTTTTTTTTCCTCATCTTGTTTTATCCTATTCCTATGCATGTCTCTTTTTAACAGCTGCTCCTTTTCTCTCTCTTATAGCTATTTCTTTTACTTCTGCCTTTCTAAAAAGCCCTCTCTATTTTTGAAGAACCGAGATGATACACTTTTAATCATTATATTAATGTATTTAGCATTTGTGACTGAAAGCTTAATATTGCAATCTTTTTTTACAGGTATTTCATACAATCTCATTGCACTAACCAGCCAACTATTCATGCCTATGTGATACATTTTGTACAGTTATCTCGACTTCTCCAATAAATGTATCAATTTAAAAAAGAAAATACATAATAAAATGGCCAGGAATCCAATGTGCAAACTAAATAGTGTTTTTCTTTTTATTACCTTGAAATAATTATCGTTTCCAAGGTCCCAATTTGTTGCTGTAACAATGTGAGTACCTATTATCACCACTAACAAAGTAGTAAACACTAACACAACAAAACAACTCAAGAATGTGTGGGATGTGCATTAAGCAATCCTGACATACAAATACACAAAATAAGCCAGATATTTTATAATGGATAAACTTCAGGCATAGGCAACCTTCGGCACTCCAGATATTTTGAACTACACCTCCCATGATGCTTTGCCAACATTATGGGTGTAAGAGCGTTATGGGGGATGTAGTTCACAACACCTGGAGTGCCGAAGGTTGCTAACCCCTGTACTAGAAGGACAACTAAGAATTTCTGTGCATACCTTCGCATTTATAAAAGGTAGCTAAGGGGTTAATTCCAGACTGTATATTACATGCTCACCTGCTCACCTCAGCTGCCCTACTAACACTGTCGCCAACAGCTACTTTTGGATTAACTGTGTGGAGCAGAGCAATAAGATAAAAAAAAATGGTCTAACCTGGAGAAGCATTAGTCTCCTATGCATCATTAAACAGACACATGAACTCAGAATTTAGGTTCAAATTGAATTGTTATCTTGAATGACACTCCACAGGAAGCAGCTGGTGCTACAAAAAGATCTGGGTTATTTTGTTTGCTTGCTTGTTTATTTTTTTACATTTATTTTTATTGAGAAAGAGAAAAAGGCAACAATAAAAGTCATATCAACGTAGTTTAGAACAGTAGTCAACAATAAGAAAATCACATTGAAATGCATCAAATTCCACTATTTCTTGTAATAGTAACAATAAATAATTGTTTTAATTGCACAAAAGTTATGATCATGCATACTGGGTTGTACCTGTTATTTTATATACTATTGTTTCCTTAATGTAGTGCTGGAAGAAAGTTATTTTTTGGTAGGCTATTTTGTGTTTATATTACTTGTGTCTTTGTAGTTTCTATCCAAAGAGTTATTCATAATAATTAAAAGTTGTTATAATTTTTCTGTCTCTCTAAGTGGTGTTATGCTTTCCTCTCCCCAAAATAAGAACTCCTTTCTTTTTTTTACAACTGCACCATATTATCATCAGTCAACGTTGAAATCCCAAGGCTCTTTGCAGTTGAAATCCCAAGGCTCTTTAACCCCTTAACCCCTTAAGGACCAAACTTCTGGAATAAAAGGGAATCATGACATGTCACACATGTCATGTGTCCTTAAGGAGTTAAATTCCACATATAAAAAAAAATTCCATGATTGGATATTTGGTTTGCGTCACCAACACCTAAAGACACCTGATTCATTAACAAATTGCATGAATGCAACTGATGCTGAAAACTATTCCAGTTACCTAGATAGACATATACAAAATCATACAGACTGACAAACAGACCTATAGAATAGATGGGCACTTCAAGATTGCTGTTGTAGGAAAGGAGGAAGGTTTACCCACTTCTATGCTTGCCAGTCGATAGGTTTCCTGTCTCTGTAGTGGTTTTCTGTATTGGACAAATGATGTGCATTTAAGGAAATGAAGAAAACATATAGTAGCATGCATGAATTTCAGGTAACTAGTGTGACTTTTAAGAGAGGAAATGGGAGTAGATTTAAAAAAACTTTAGGATAAGGAGGTTTAGAATAACTAATAAGTTGGATAAAGACAAAATTATACAAAAAAAAAGCAGAAATATGATTGAGATACAATGTAAGTCAGCAGAATAATACGATCAGCAACACACTCTCAGATAACCAGCAAAGAGAAACCACGAGAGGGAACTGATCAAAAGGCAATTTGGGTTTAAATAACCCTCCTAAAGCTGTAATTGTCTGTATGTGGCCTCTGACCCCAAAACGTGCGTGCACAGCTATGACGTGACGTCGCAAGCACATAAGCGCCAACTTTAAAGTGGGCAAGGGCTATATCCCCATTAAAACCAGAACCGAAGCGGCCGGCGCCTTCTAGGAATGCTACACATGCTGGGGACCGGGAGGGAAGGAGGTCGGGTAGTGGTCTGCAGATAGCAAGGTAAGTATTTATTATTTCTGTCAGCATGACCGCTGTGTTTCTTTGCTGCCACACCGACAGAATCCCGCGGAACCATGACAAGAAGGAACTGGTCTAAGGTTCCAGGGAACTACCACTGAAGCCAGTAAAATCACGTTGCATGGCATGCCTGGGCTCTGCTTGTGGCTGAGAGAATCAATCGCTGAGTCTTTTACTGTTGGGCCTTTACTGTTGGGCCTGTTATTTGTCTACGGAAGCACAGAATGAGGCTGTGTGCTGCTTTTAACAGATCACCTCTAACATTCTGGGTCTCAGGTGACCTCATGATGGTCTAGACTAATGAATGATTTATGCACTAGAATGAAGGTATGGGTCCACTGCTCAGGGGTTCAGGGATGTCCAATGGGTTAGGGGATTTATCTTATTATTATTATTTTTATTATGTTATTATTTATATAACGCCATCAAATTCTGCAGCGCTTTACAATGGGTGGACAAACAGACATGTGGTTGTAACCAGACAAGTTGGACACACAGGAACAGAGGGCTTGAGGGCCCTGCTCAATGAGCTTACATGCTAGAGGGAGTGGGGTAAAGTGACACAAAAAGGTAAAGATAGTATTAGACTAATAACAGTTGCAAAAGAGGAATCAGTCGGGAGCTATTAACAGTTTAATTGATACGCTTTTATGAAGAAGTGGGTTTTTAATGATTTTTTGAAGGAGTGGAGACTGGGTGAGCATCTAATGGAGGAGGGAAGCGAGTTCCACAGGAACGGTGCAGCCCTCAAGAAGTCTTGAAGGCGAGCATCAGAGGAGTTTGGACAGAAGATAGAGCAGATCGTAAGGGCCTAGACAGGACATACTTGTGTATTGGGGAGGATAGATAGGTGGGACCAGCATTATGTAGAGATTTGAAAGCAAGAACCAGAATTTTAAATTGAGCCTATCACAAAGTAAGGGAGCTGCTGTCCTTCCTGTGGGGAAATCAGTAATTGATACAATAGGGAGATTGCATGTGCCCGGGAAGGAGATTGCACACAGAATGACTCGTAAGAAGCTAACTGTCTGTTGGTTGAAGCCAAATTGGAATGCTTTTGAGAAACGGTACCAACTGATGGTATCTGATTAAGAGCAGGTGCCCAGGGTTGCGAGACATAAGGTCTACTAGTGTGAGTATGCTACAGTTTACATAGACATATTTTAGGTGGCATTAAGATAGTAACCCTAGAAAGGATGTGTATTGGGAATTGTCTGTGGGGCTTAAGGATGGGTTACACATTATTGGGCACAAGGGGTACATGGGAGGAGAGAGATACTAGCGCGCAGAGATTCTGCTCATTAAGACCCCCATTTGTTTTAACTTTGTGTAATGTAATCCTGGGACCCATTCTGAAACCTGTTTCCAGTCTAATTAAAGGACAACTGAGGTCACCTAGGTCAATTACTCTCAAAGAACTGGTCTGAGTGCAGCAGTCCTGTATATTTAACCCTGCAATTTAAAACATTGCAGTTTTTTTTAGCAATTGCAAGGTTAACATTACAGGATTAAACACACCTTCAGTGGCGCCAGAGGTGCTTCTTCAGTCAGGTGACTTTAATTCCCATAGAAATTCATTATTAATTATTAGTGAGTACAATGTTCACCTTATTGGTTATTGTAACATTTAAGGTGCTGCACTATTGCACACCATTTGTGTTCAGTTTGGATTGACTATATCTAAATTTTTCCCTCAATCTTACTCCCGAATGTATTATTTTTTTAACTAAAGCTGAAAATTTAGAATGGGTTCAACAAACATCTATAGGTTCAATAACTTGTCAGATCATGCCCCGATTTTTATAAAGTTATATAATAATTGAGAGTATAGATTATTGAACAAGTGGTATTTAAATGAAGAATTTGTGAAATCTGAGGTAAATATGAAAAAACACATTAATCGTGCAAATGAATTCTTCCTTAATAATGATAATGGTAAAGATTCAGATTTAACGGTATGGAGTTCCTTTAAGTGTGTAATGCAAGGGGAACTAATAAAACTCAGATCATTCATTAAAAAGAGAGAACTTACAGATTTAATGCAGACTAATTTCTTGAGTAATTTTAGAGACATGACTAAAGCCCTAAATAGATGGAAAAAAACTAGAAATTTCTTGGTGGGGTAGAATGAACTTAATAAAGGCATATCTTTTCCCTAAATGGGCATATAAGGCCTGAATGCTTCCCATAAAGATACCTAGACCATGGCTTGAACTGGTTAAAAATTCGGTCACCAATTTCATATGGAAAAATAAGAGACCCAGACTAAACAAGTTACTCCTGGCACAAAAAGTTAAAGAAGGAAGCCTGGGCTTCCCGACCATTAACGATATATATTTAGCAAACAGGTTTTTCCATGTTTATCGAACCCAGTTGGAAAGTGTTAAGAACAAGGGGTGGTATATTCTAGAAAGAGAGATCTGCCAGGTCCGTGATCTAAGTTCTTTGCTATAGTATAGCTCTGTTTATCCCAAAGTACGATCTATAAGACCATTAAATAAATGTATAGACTCAATATTAGAAATTTGGCATATTATAAAAATGAAGTGCAATTCTTAAAATTGAATTAATTCCATATTATGTAACAGACCTGAATTTAAAGTGCTGGGTTACGAGTGGTATTGTCCAGATAGATCAGTTGTTTGTAAATGATAAAATTAAACCTTTTCCACAATTGAAGCAGGAATTTAAGCTACCTAATAAAGAACTATTTACATACTTGAGATTAAAAAACTTCTTAAATCAAAAGATTGACCATAATTTACAAGCTTGGGCTAAGATGATATGTCTATTATTAAACAACAAAAGAGTAAATAGAGTCTCTGCTCTAGCAATGAAAGCTATTCTAAAACTTGATGCACCTCCTGTTATTACCTCCGTGCAAAAATGGGAGAAAGAATTAAAAATAAGAATTAATAGGGAAGAATGGTGTACAATTATATCCAAAACAGCCAAAAATATTCATTGCTTGAATTTACTGGAAACATTATATAAAGTAATAAACAGATGGTATTTTGTCCCCACCAGATTAGCTAATATGTACAGCTCGACTTCACCCTTATGTTGGAGATGTAAGCGACAAGTGGGCTCTTACATACATATTTGGTGGGACTGTGAGAATGTAAGAAACTTTTGGCAGGAAACTTTTGTTATTATAGAAAAAATTGATCTCTAAGCCTATACCCAGATGTCCAGAAAATGCTATTCTACATTTAAATATTGATTCTTTATCTCAGAAAGACTCTACTGTCTATATCCATTTTATGATAGCTGTAAAAATTATAATAGCTAGGAATTGGAAAAACTCACTACCCTTTTCCGTAGATAAACTCCTATCTCAAGTTAAGTACTGTAGCGGAGGGCAGTAATCCTCCCAATAACCGGACGAAACACAGTTTGGGAGTCAACTAACTCGCTTTATTCACAAGCTGGCATATTTAAGCAGTTCCCCATGCAAGGGGTTTCCGTATAGATAATTCAGGGGATTTCTCCCAACATGCATTGTTTTTCTCCCAACAGGCATTGCTGCACGAGAGGGATACTCCCACTAAAATGGACGATTAAGTGGATTATCCCCTCGTGCAGCAAAACCAACAATTTACTTTAAAATGTATATTTTACACAATATTCGGTACATTGAGACGACCGAACGTTCGGTAGATAGCTGGGGTCTGAGCGCACCTTTTGTGAGAATACCGCTCAGATCCCAGCTGAAATGACCGAACGCCGCACAAATACAGTTTTGCATAGAAGTTCCCCTCAATCTGTCGAATGTATCTAGGGGAACGTTTCTACTGAAAACCGGGCTCCTGAACGGCCTGGAAGTGCAGCGGTGTTCGCATCATCGAGTAGCCGTTTTTAGTTCCAGGCACTCGACGACCAAACACCGCTGCGAAATAGACGAATCCAAGATGGCCGACCGCCGCATGGTCGGTAGTCGAACGACGGCCACCCAGGATAGTCTATAATTACCGATTGCAACATTGTTGCAATCGGTTAACAAGTGCCACACGACCCTAAGCGTGTGATCTACCAGGGGGGCCCGTATTCGTTCGGCGAACGGCTTAGATAGCCGCTGTTCGCCGAACTAAGTACTTGTATGCTGGTAGCTTACGGCTGCCAGCATGCGAATCACTATAGCATAACATACACACAGCAAGTATACACGGCACACAGTACAGCCTACAGACAACCTTCCCATATTATAGTTCAGAAGTGGCTAGGTTTGCCACAAGTACCAACTGGGGATGGAATCCCAACTAGATAAGTTTCATGGTAAAGACTCGAAAGCCAAAGACTATAGCACCTTTTGGAGAGGAAAGCTATAAAATGATAGCGGTAATTAGGTTTGTCCCTGAGTGACAGAACATCCAGGTCACACTTGCTGAATAAAGGGTGGACAACCGGTATAGGATCCTGGTGTGACTTTGAGACTCTGTGATGAATTAGCAGATCTCCCTCTGCTCTCAATTCGGCATGTAAGTTGATGTAATGTATGTATATGTATTTATTGTACTTTTTTCGACTAAATCTTGAAGATTATGTTTTATGTAATCAAGCACAAAAAAAAGAGAGAGAACTTAAATAGTCTTAATATTCAGTTAGCCAATCTAGAGAAACAACATAAGCTTTCCACAAATACTTATATTTTACAGGACATGGACGTAAAAGGGGATCTTAAAAATTTCTAGCTTGTTAGAACAAGAAACACCCCTCCCTTTCCACACAATCCAATCATGATTGACTTTACCAACATAGGAGACTTTTAATTATTTAAGGGTAAAAAATCGATTACAATACAGTGAGATACCACCCTTGGAACAATGTATTTTGCTGATCATAGGGATAAATTGGTCTCAAGGTAAAAATACACTCTAATTAGTCATCATAAAGAACCATCCTGTATACAAATAGGAAGTAGAAGTAAATAAATCATTCCCACGCAAAGATTGGTTATCTGGTATTTCCCTAGTGAAAAAAACATATACAATGTATCAGTTTACAGAAGATCCATTTTAAAATAATTTTTCGGTGGTACTTAGTACCAACCAAAATCTCCAGATTTCCAGATTCTCTCTGGTTTCATCTTCAATATGTTGGAGATGTAAAAATGGAATTGGATCCCACTCACACATATGGTAGGAATGTTCAGCGTTAAAATTGCTAAAAAAAAAAGAACCTGTATTATCTGGTGAGTCAAATCTTATTCAGAAACATAGAATTATCTATTCAAATGTTTCTTTTTTACGTTGATT
Source organism: Pelobates fuscus (assembly GCF_036172605.1). Classification (NCBI taxonomy): domain Eukaryota; kingdom Metazoa; phylum Chordata; class Amphibia; order Anura; family Pelobatidae; genus Pelobates; species Pelobates fuscus. The sequence goes on along the minus strand of NC_086318.1, from coordinate 325,846,605 downwards.
TCCCTACATGTGATAAACATCTGAAGGCTCTCCTAATTCAAATCCTTATAGCTGCAAAATTGTGTATAGCTATAAAAAAAGGAAAACCCTTTAATTTAAATTGGGGTTAGTTGTAACTGATCAGCTTGAATATCAACATAAAATGAAAGCACAATTTCATGACAAAGAAAAGCAGAAGAGGAAATGGAAGGAAAGATGTTTTCTAATATTGCATTTTTATATCTAAGAACAATGTATTTTACAATTTTTTTAATTACCTCCTAACTAGAGATGTCGCGAACATAAAATTTTCCTTCGCGAACGGCAAGCGCGAATTTCCGCAAATGTTCACAAACGGGCGAACCGCCATAGACTTCAATGGGCAGGCAAATTTTAAAACCCACAGGGACTCTTTCTGGCCACAATAGTGATGGAAAAGTTGTTTCAAGGGGACTAACACCTGGACTGTGGCATGCCGGAGGGGGATCCATGGCAAAACTCCCATGGAAAATTACATAGTTGATGCAGAGTCTGGTTTTAATCCATAAAGGGCATAAATCACCTAACATTCCTAAATTGTTTGGAATAACGTGCTTTAAAACATCATGCCCGCTTCACAGTGACAGATCAAACTCCCTGTTTAACGCACCGCAAACACCGCAAACTGTTGTCAGAGGCAGACACACCAAAAAATGTCCACACTGCTGAGCTCTGCAATGATGGCATTCTGGTGGTGGCAACAGCATGCGTTGATTGGCGTGCTGTCTGGCTGACCCCGGGTGGCGATGCATGCTGTCTGACTGTGCCACTAGCTCCTTGCGATGACCTCCCCCTGCTTCCAACTCGTCTCCTCCTCCTCCTCTCTGTCTCCCAATCTGAACTTTCCCCCTGTTCTTCTTCTCTTCTAGCGGGCACCCATGTGACATCCACGGACGCATCGTCATCATCAACCGCTTCACTTGTATCTGACAACTCAGCAAAGGAAGCAGCAGCGGGTACAACATCATCATCATTACACCATACGTCCATGTGTGTAATGCTGCCTGACTGAGACATATCCCTGTTATCTACATCCTCTGGCAGTAATGGTTGCGCATCACTCATTTCTTCCAACTGATGTGTAAATAACTCCTCTGACAGATCAAGTGAAGCGGCTGTGGTGCTAGTGTTCGTGGTGGCGGCAGGCGGGCGAGTGGTAACTTGAGAGGTGCCCGAAGCTAAGCTGGAGGAGGAAGGTGCGTCAAGGTTCCGAGCGGAAGCTGTAGAAGATTGGATGTCCTGTGTTAGCCAGTCAACTATGTCCTCAGAACTTTTCAAGTTCAGGGTACGTGGCCTCTGAACACTGGGCATTTTTCTAGGGCCAAAGGGAATCGCAGCACCATGACCACGACAGCCCCTGCGGGGTGGCCTGCCTTTGCCTGTCATTTTTTTTTTCGATTAGTGGTACTATGCGTGCAAGCTACAGTGACAACAGATATGAGTGGCACTGTGCACTGGCAGAAGTTGGCAGAGTAGACGCTGTAGGTCTGACACACACGCTTGCAGACAACTAACTGCTATTCAATCTATTACAGTCAAAATTGTATTTTTTTTTTAAATGTACACTACTGTTACACCAGATATGAGTTGCACTGGTGTGACACTGTGCCCTGAAGTAAACTGACTGCTATTATATTACAGTCAAAAAAGTTGTTGTTTTTTTTTTGTGACACCAGATATGAGTGGTGGAACTGGGCAAGTGGGCACAGTATACGCTGTGAGCCTGACACACACGCTGGCAGGCAGGCAACTTCAATTAGATTACACAGAAAAAAAAAAGCAGACTGATGTTCCAGCCCTAAAAAGGGCTTTTTGGGGTGCTGTCCTTACAGCAGAGATCAGATGAGTCATTCAGGACTGTAGTGGACACTGAATACACTAGCCTAGCTATTGATTTCCCTATTAAATCAGCAGCAGCTACACTGTCCCTGCTCTCACTAAGAATGCAGCTTCCGGGGGGCGGGGCCTAGCTGTCATGGAGGAAAGACGCACTTCGTGTGAGCTCCCTCAATATCTCACTTTAAGCAGCTATCAACAAGCGAATTTCACCCCAGAAGGGGATGACCCAGCAATGTTGCTCCTACCTGACCGACCCGACATGCTTAATAGCGGTCAGCAACTCGACAGAGTCTTATTTACCTCTACGTGGCAAGTGTGGCCTGGTGCTCACCGGGCGGGAGAGGCGGCCGATCTCCCGATCCTGGGATGCCCAGGAGCAGCTAATTCCCGGCAGGAGCTCCGTTACCCCCCCCCTCGGACCGGTGGGGGTTATCCGGGTCCATCCCTGAGAGGCTGTCTGGAGCTAATGGACACACAGAGCACAGCCGCCCAGGCTGACATACTCATCTGCGACTCTCCCAATATGGCGGCAACCGCGTGTCCTTCTGGTACCAGTAAAGCATGGCAGGATAATGAGTCTAAGCTGGACAGACTCTTTAATCAATTTTGGAAGCCCCAACAAGCAGGAAGCCCCAACAAGCTCCACCACAGCCCCAACAAGCTCCACCACGGCTAAGCGAAGCAGTCCCCATTAAAATCCACCAACGCAAAAGGTGTCGAAGACGGGACCGGAGGCACAAACAGAAATGCAGAGCCTACCCCACGTCAAGCACTCGCCTCCACCTTAAGCCACCACAATCCCGCACCACGTGAAGCACCACCGGGACAGATCCGACCATCCGAAAAAACAAGCTTCCACCACCTCAAGCCGCGAACCCGGCACTCAGCCAGAGACTTGCCTTTGTTGTTCCAGGTATCAGGGACTCCCAGGGTCTGCACCTGGTGCCCAGAAGGGATCGGATGAGCACAAGCAGTAAACAGCAGCCTGCCAAGCATGTCCCACTATAGGCGATCCTCCACACCATGCCTTTGATCACATGAACTGCTCTCTGCACATTAACTAATCGTAAAGTAGCAAGCGTTTAAACATGTCATTATTTCACCTCCTAAAGAGTTTATTGTCATAGTTCCTTACATGCCTTTAACTTAACTGTTCATGTATTATGTTATTCACTAGTCTCATCTAAAAAAAAAAAAAATATGCAGCTTCCGAAGGAATCTAAAATGGATGCTGTCCAGGAGGTGGGAGGGTCTGGGAGGGAGGGTCTGCTGCTGATTGGCTGGAATGTGTCTGCTGACTGTGAGGTACAGGGTCAAAGTTTACTCAATGATGACGAATAGGGGGCGGACCGAACATCGCATATGTTCGCCATCCGTGGCGAACGCGAACAAGCTATGTTCGCCAGGAACTATTCGCCTGCGAACTATGTCCTTTGGAGAATGGCATGTACGTCGAAACTTTATAAAAAATTATACAGTGATTATATCTAGAAAAAAAGAGAAAAAATCTTAGGGGAGGCCGTCCACTTTAGTTGAGTATATGCATTTATTTCACTGGGTGTTGTTGAGTCTTATATGCTCACTTTTTGTATATTTAACTATTTTATCTATATATATTCTATTAGCATTGTAAAAGAATATATATAAAAAATGGGCAAATATACAAAAAGTGCAGAAAAAAGATCCTAGCATCCTAGCATTGCATCTGCTTCATGTAAGAATAATATTTAGAAGAGAGAGTGGGAAAGAAGAGGATTCTATCTAGAGGTACTCTAAGATAGTTAGGAAGTTACTTTTATTAGTTATTTTAATTTTTCAAAATGTAAGTGTGTTGCCATATGTTAGTTGTCACTAGTAGTATTTTATACATTTTATGAAATGTTTCCATTTGTATTGTAGTATGTTTCTATTTATTTAACCCCTTAAGGACACGACATGTCATGATTCCCTTTTATTCCAGAAGTTTGGTCCTTAAGGGGTTAAGGCAATGCATCTGTGTATGTATCTAGCATTGTGAGTTTGTGTCTGTATGTGTTC